>NC_056726.1:1906193889-1906496389 GCF_019279795.1 Protopterus annectens
TTCCAGTTACAGACTGCTCAGTTAGTGTCACAACAGCATAACAGATGTCATTTGCCTGTCTTAATAAAACTAAGAGATGGCTAAATGCATTACTTTTATTCCTGGCTCCTAATATATCTGAAAGTATATTCTATTAATTTAATATTAATTATTAAAGTTATATTATTATATAAATAGTACACTTAAACTATACTTTAGACATATAATAAACCTTTTCGTGAATTGATAAAGTACTCACATTTGTTTTATTCTCTTACTTTGCTTTTCTTTTTATATTAGCTATACTTAATATTAACATTCAACATCACTTCAGAAATCACACACTATTAAAAGCAACACAACAGAGGATTTGTTTTAAAACAGCTTAAAAGTGACCACTTTAAAATTACTACTGAAAATGGAAGAGGAAAAAAATATTCAGTGTCTTCCTCTATGTCTCTCAGAGTAACTATTGGATGAATCTTCAACCTGATAAAAAACAAATGGTTCAATATTCATCTTGGAAAAGAAATGTAAAACAAAATAAAAACAAATATATATATATATATATATATATATATATATATATATATATATATATATATATATATATATATATTTATTTCCTGTACATGATAATCTTCATCCCATAACCTCATTACTTATTAATAATAACTTCACATTGCACAATCATGGAGAAAAAGTGAAAAGACCACACACAGCCTTTTGACTGCTAGAAAGCAAGCATAAACTATGCTGCCAGTGAGCCATTTTAGAAAATAAAGCTTGCCCAGTTTAAAACTACTAACCCTAATTTGACAAATCCTTATCAATAATGTTGAACTCATTGAATAACAAGTTAGCTTACTCAAGTGCTAAGTTGCCTGTACAGAGGGGAACTATATTTATCTTCAAAATATGCCATGGGAATCTGAAAAAAAATATTTGAAAGCCTTGCTGATAGCAAAACAAGTGGTTAACAATACTTTTGAAATTACATGATTATTGTCCATAACTTCATAAGATAAATTAAGTGTTCAAGCCTAATGGCTTTCAAGGAACACTATCTCAGTAATTGCTAGATCTTATACCATAGCTCCAGCCCAGTATTCCAATAACTTCTTATTTTTTTCTGGACTGTTCACACCTCTAATGTATTCTGGCAATTTATCCCATAACTGAGCCATTCTGTGGGTTATATAACAAATTCTGTTTTTTTTATTACTTAATTCCAAGCAAAACTTTAAATTATGATGTTTATGAGTATTTGGATTATTATACACCACAATAAAGACTGCAGCACATGATCATTAAGTATCTTATACAGAAATAAAAGTCATCACCTGATATATATATATATATATGTGATGTGTTGTGCAAATATCTGCAAAAGTTCACCTATACTTATAACGTAACTGTTTAATATCTGGTATTTTTATACTCTTTCATTGAACTGATTCAATACAATTCAATTGTCAATTATTAAAAGTACAAAGCACCATTTTCTTTTGCAAGACTGTCCTGATATAAACTTTAAATAATCAGGATCTCATCATCTCTGATTGTAACATTTTTAAGGATCAAACCTTGCTGTCTCAGGGCCTGATTACAAATACTTCTCAAATGATTTTCAGAACATAAGGAATTAACCAATATAATTAAATCTTTATATTCACTAATTTCCAAAAGGTCAAACACAGGCAGTGTAATAGGCCTCCTTAATTTCTGTTTCCCAAAATACATCATATTCCACATGTTTTCATTAAATGCAAGACCGATCCAACTTCCTAAATGAAGTAAATACCTACTAATACTGATAAAATAACCAAAATTATTTGCAAAAAAAATCCAATTTTGCAGTCAACAGCATACTTATCCATTTAACAATGATGGTCACATGGATTTGGGGCAAAAACAATATTAAATTACAAAGGCCCAAACACATATCCATGAGAAATACCTAACTTCATCAGTGCTGAATATGATTGTTACCTTGAATCACAACTCCTTGAGTTCTGCCATTAATCCAACGATTAATCCACCTTTGCAAATAATGAGTTAACTTGAATTGTTATAATATTAAATCAATAGTATGAAATAATAAATCATAAGCATGTTCGATCTAAGTGACATCAGTGCTAATCCCCATCTCCATGGCTCTTGACATATTATCATAAAATCTAGCACATTGGTAATTGTAGAGTGATCCTTCAAAAAAAAAAAAAAAAAAAAAAAAAAAACATTTTGAGAAATATCCAAACATTCAAAGTTATTTTCTCAAATTCACATATATGCCTTTCAAAGCATTTACATAGTACTGGTATTAAACTTACTGGATGATAATATTGTACTTTCCCAAAATTTAATAATTGTAATGACTAATGATTCTTTCCGCGTACTTGACTCTCATCCTTTACAAATCATATAAGTATATATTTCTAGTTAATACATCCACTAAATTTTCTTTAATATTGGCTAGCAAAATTCCAAAAATACCATACAGTCCATTTTATCTGTCAATTTAAATTTTATTTAAAGGTCTAAATAAGGGAGGTTTGCATAATGGTCAAGGTGTTTACCTTACAGATACAAGGTACAATGTTTAATAATCACATGCAGTACTTGGCTAGGCTTAAAATGGCTCACAAGGGCAGTTTGCCTAGTTATGCTCTATGAATCTATGAAATAACATGCTCCAGGATTCAATAAAATCTATGTAAGCTCCCTGTAGAACTTACATGGAATATACCAGTGTACACAGCCATGGTTCCTCCCTCAGCAGTGCATCATGCATATTAATCATGGCGTGCTGCCGAGGGAGATCACAGCAATGTGGATATTGAATCTGTGTAAGCTGTAGTGTAGAGGCTGCCTCATAGTTGTGCATGGTCCAGGAAATTCCTGGACAGATGTTATACACAGGATAAGAATCCTTGTAATGTACCCTGCTAGTGTAGATAAAAGTGTGAATATTAATAATTTGCTTTTTTTTTGTTTTAATGCCTGTTTGCGTGACATGGTGCAGAGCACAGTAGGGACAAGCTATGTTTACACATAAACATCTGACACTTGCCAGACATCTAAAAATAGAAACCAGATCTAATTAATTATTTATTTGACTTTCTTTTAATGCCCATTTGAGTGGCGAAGCACAGAGTGCAGCAGTGCCGAGCTGCTCTTACGCATACACAGATGACATTTGCCAGACATTGAAAAATAGAAGCCAGATATAATTAATTATTTATTTGACTTTCTTTTAATGCCCATTTGAGTGGTGAAGCAAAGAGTGCAGCAGTGCTGAGCTGCTCTTATGCATACACAGATGACATTTGCCAGACATTGAAAAATAGAAACTGGATGTAATTAATTATTTATTTTTGTCTACATTTTTTAAATGGCCATTTGCATGGTGTGGTGTAGTGCTTATTAATGCTAACAGGTAGCTTAGCAGTATATGTGAAGTTATACTGATTTTTTTCACTATCCAAATAACTAAATAGGTAGAGTCATGGCCCAAAGTGTAGTAGGTCCCAGGTTTGAGTCCTCAGCAGTCATACCTTTTAACATTTATTGCTGTGAAAATTTTTGAGGTGACCTAAAGGGCAGTTTAATTCAAAAACAAAATTGTTACATTTGGAAAAGCTGTGAAATGCTAAACACTGCTTAAGTATGGTCAGCAGCTATTCCTATTTGTGCATTGCTAAGCTCCACTAAAACACAGCTGTGCAAGTTTACATGATGCTCAGCTATGCTTAGCTGGTTTGCGTGATGCTAAGCAATGCGGTGCTTTTTTGAATGTTAACACTATGATATGTAAGGGTGGAAAACAGCCTATATTAAGGCCAATAGGCAGGAATTCACAGCATTCTCTCGAGTCCATAGTAAACTGTTGATATGCCTGGCTGTGTTGGTGATGGAGTGGACTTTCAAGCACAAAGGTGGGGTATGCAGGAGTCCAGAGTGTTCAATGGACTCTTGGTCCAAACTATGAATCCCGGTTGTTGCAGGGCAATTACCAGGGCTCAGAATGCAAAGCTGAAACCTAGGATCGGTTGCCCAGAGATCTTACCAGTGCATCACCACTATGATGACCTGAAGCGAAAGAAGGGGAGAACCTTATTCACCTATGTCCAAGAGGCTAGGGCTAAGCATGTCCCACACTTATGCAAGTATGTTTGCTACTAATTTACTAATGTACAAGCTGAATCTGTGCAAAACTGGTATGCATAATGGTTTGTTTCTCTTCCAAAAGCTGCAGCTGAACAGACTTGCAATGCCCAGTCTCACGCAGGGCACCTGTCTATTATGCACCATGAGTGTGGTAAGTACAGATAATTTCAGATAAATGTAGTACAATAAACAATAAACAATACAGATAATAATAAAAATAAGGTTTAAAGCAGGATTATGCTTTGATAAGTAATGTGTGCAAATAACTGCAGTAGGGATGTTTTCACTGCATGTGTGTTCTAATGTGACTCCAGTCAACTGTACAAATAAAATTAATAAAGAATGCTGAAGTAATTGCCTGATTAATGTATTGTGCAATGCACAGGATGTTCAGGGCTGTCTTCAGGCCAGTTTGAGTCCAATAATGCTCTCTATTCCTTCCACTCCAGGAACAAGGTATATGGGCAAAGTAGCCCACATTTTGGGCAGATATCATGTCTATAATTCACAGATTCTAAGGAACAATACCAATAAAGTTTAAAGCAGGATTGTGCTTTGATAAGTAATGTGTTCAAATTACTGTAGTAGGGCTGTATTTATTGCATGTGTATTTTAATCTCACTGCATTCAATTGTTACATTAAATGCACATGTCCTCTGAAGTCACAGCTTTTGGGCTCTACTCCCATACCAGTCAACTAAGACATGAGGGGCTACCTAGTCTACTTAATGTACAAAAACATATATCTTAACTAACTGTCATGATTTTTCATAATGTAATGACAACTGCCCAATCTGTCTGGTCCATGATCACAGATAAATCATTACATTGACTGCAATGTACTTGCAAATCCATTTACAGAACACCTTGGTAGTAATGTATGAGCACAGCATGTGAAAAAGTTCCATGTAGCTGTGTAGCTGCATCTATTAGTGCTTGGCCCATACTGTCCCGTGATAACAGCTTGAGAGGTATGTATGTGCAACATCATCTATAGAATAATCAGAGTCATTGTACTCACAACTGTCACTGCACACCTGAAGAAGTATGTATTAGTAGTCTGTGTAGTAATATCATCTGTGAGTTCCATAATGGTATGTTTTTCTCTCTCTTGCAAACCCTTGACTTCTTTAATTTATTAATGTTATTTATTATTATGATTTAATATTAATATATTCTGTTAAACTGTTATGTTGGCTTTATGTGTTATTTCATACTGGTTTGCTGTTAACATACTTACTGTTATGTTATTTACTGCTGTGTTCCACATAATATAACTTAATATGTATTTGGATTAATAAATATTATGTCCCATTATGTTAATACTAGCATTGGTTTGGTTATTACCAATTTTAACGTATGTGTATATCTAATTTACTACAGAGCAACAAGGTAAGCCGGTTCCAGGTGATCTACCTACCTTGGCTCCTCCAGCCATGGCACCAGGGCCAAGCATGTCTGGGCCACAGCCTGGTGCTGCCCGCTTTGCTGCCCCTGCACTACCTGTGGCATCTAGTAGTTCTGCCCCATGGGTGGGGACTGGGCCCCCTGCTGGGAATGGAAGTGGAGGGGGTGATTTTGTCACTTGTGATGAAATGCCAGGTATGGTGCGCAGGTTGCTCTTTCAAACTTTTGGATGTCACCTGCACTGGATGGAGGGCATGCTCTCTACCCTGGTCGGGCAGCCTCACCCCAGAAACCAGCCTCCATCACTGCCACCAGAGTGGCAGTGAAGGAGCAATGTCAAAGGTCCTGTGGGTTGTGACTTGAGTAGCACTGCTGCCTTGTGGGGGCACCTGAGACTGGGATTCCACAACACTCTCCCCATCCATCCCTGCTGCATCACACACCAACCTTCTCTGCTGTCTTGTCTGTCTGCAAAATCTGCCTCACCTTCCCAACTTACCTCCTCCACATGTACCTATGGCCCTTCCCCTAACATTCCACTCTCACCTTAAAGAATAAATAGAGCATCTGTCCCACAAAAAATATCATCAAATACATAGCTCTCCATTTCACACATGTGTCTACTGGACACACATAATTTGGTCCAATTGGCTTGACAATGCAGTTATGTTGTCCTCACCCCTCTCCCTGGGGGTGACAGTCCAAATTCATTTACAAATTCTGTCATAGTGCACATCTGTTGCTGTACAAGAAATGGATAGCTATGGCTCTTTCCTATACCCTTCCTGCACATACCTACCTGCCTTTCACTATGTTTTCCCACTTCTTTTACCCCATTTTACCTCTGTCCCATCTCTCCATTTTTATTTTCTTTAAATATTATTTGAGCAATGCTGCACTATGTGGCATGTCGTTCAGGGTCACTGAGCTCAGCTAAATGGAGCTGTAGTAATATATGTGTTTGAAATGATAATAAACATACAAAATATAATGTACACATGTGCCCTATATCTAACCCAAGACCATTGCACCTGCAGTCCATGACATTAACCTGCCATGCCACACAGCTGTTAATTAAAACAGCTGGTTTAAGCAGAACATAGTAATTACAAATTGCCATCACTACTCATGTTTAAGCAGAGCTGCACATCATGCCATGTCACAAAACCTTGCTGAAAGAGTAATGAAAAAACTGAGAGTGGATCTTGGAGTCTGATACAGGACTACACCACTAGAAAGCCAGACACAGAGCAAAGGATGTAAGTGAAATCTCTAATGGCAGGTAAATGTGCACTTTTAACAGCAACATTTAGAAATACACCTGCTTAAACATTTATGGCAAAATACATATTCAAATGGGGCTCTGGCAGATAAATACATCCCTCTATATCCATCCACATAATAATATATGTACTTGTGGTATGTCACAGCCTGTATGTGTGCACTTATATCTTGACAAATACAGTGCTGTAACAGTGACTCAGTAGCACAGTTTGCTAAATTCTTTTCAAACAGTAATTTTTGCCACACATGGTCCTGTGTTCAAGTCCAGTGGTGTGCAGCATTTGTCAATGATAAATAATTAAATAATACATAACTATAATAAAAATAATACATAAAGAATAAATAATTGCTTCATTTATCAATGAATGAGTTGCCTACTATTTATCTACCCAATGTATTTCAACTACAATGTCTGCTGTTCAATGATGGCAGTCAAAGGCTTGCAGATAGGAGCACAGTTGACATATCCCTATAGGAACACTATAAAGTGCATTGAGTGTCAGATCATGCATTAATATGCATTTACAGAGGAATTTAAATTAGGTAATGCAAAGGAGGCCCACTAATATCAGAGTGCAGCACACAATCATTTCATAATGATATTACAGATTAGCACAGCTGCACAACTAGCATACACACATGGAGGTCCTGCTAGCAGCAAGGACTGCCAGCACACACATTCCAAATGACTACCATAATGTAACACATGGCCTGGCAGTTGCCCAAATGGTTGTCATAATGGTATATTTACCCCTATGTTGTTCAAGGACACAACAAACATGTTGCCTATTACTCTGTTAATGATACCTTCAGCTAACATACTTACCTTAAACACATACCTCGATATCCTGTGGGATGGGTTCCCCCATTAAGGCCCTGGCTGTACACCAGAGCTGCCAGTGGTCACACCTTTACTCGTAACTGCTGTTGTCCTCCACATTCCACATTCTCTCTCACTATGCTTATTGCCATCAGCAGGAGCATCAGCTGCAGCCTGTAACCCAAACATAAAATTACATCCTCCCTGTGCTGATGTAGTATTTCTACCCAGCATTTCCATCTTATGAGAAAGGGAATGGATTCTACACTGAAGCCTTATATCCCCTTCAATAGTTGCAGAGGATTGCCTGATTACACTGCAAATCAGCTGTGTATGCTTCAATTAGCATTACTCAATTAAAGGTAGGTTCAGAAGCAATCACCTGCTAATGAGGTACACCTTAAAAAGGAAAACCCCTAGCTAGGGGAACCATTGTGTACGAAAATTAGTTTGTGTGAACTCATTGATACAAGACAACTCTCTCTCTCTCTCTCTCTATATATATATATATATATATATATATATATATATATATATATATATATATATATATCAGCTTCTTTCCAAAGAGGTGTATTGCATTCCGCAGGTATGTAATAATTTTATCACCAACATGATACATATGGTGGAATATAGTTATGAGGAATGGGATCACGTTAGTAAGCCTGTCGTTGAACTTTACTGATAACATGTCATTGATTTTCACGTGTTACACCTACAGAGGAACTGCAGTGCAGCAAGCATAGAATGCTATGTGTTTAATAGGGACACAGGTACCCTGGATAATACCGCTATTTGTTTGGCACTGTTGGTTGTATAGAATTTAGGGGGGATTGCTACTATGGAGTACACTACATTAGACTCCTGTCTTGGCTGTCTTATCATACATCTGTATCTGTCATGCCACAAACAAGAATATTTGACTATTGGTACTCCATCACTTACACCCATAACCTCTGTATGTTGTGGACATAACTCTCAACTGTACATATGTTAGCAGCTTGCGCAGAGTTTTGCCTCATATATTTGGTCCATGTTTCATAATATTCTGGTTTTCTGGCAAAGTAGTTGCAAATCATTAAAGAGTGCAGTTAGACAATAATTAAGGACATCTGATTTGCAGACTTCATATCCTCCAGAAATTTTATGGTCATGCACAACATGTTATTCTATCAACTGTGCAAGTTTGTAACACTAATACATAGAAATGGTCCCTATTTTCTGGCCTTTGTCCCACTTTCATTTATGGATTTGTCCAGATATCTTGCTCTAAGAGGTTGAGACATATTATGGGGCACACATTTGAATTTTAGATGTGTAATCAAACAGTGAATATTGATAGCTGACCTATGTGGCTGTATCTCTACCATCTGCACCACCACATATCTGATCCTGACATGTGTTCTCTTTTTTTTTTGTAGATCAGCAATAATGTATAGGCAATGAAGAACCCCTTTCACTGAGCCTGAGAATGACATCATTGTGGAGGCCCTGCAGCAGCATTATGAGATCCTACTGTGCAGGGGGAGGCCCAATAGACAGGAGCAGTCTGCATTGTGGGCCGACCTGGTCCAAAATGTAAATGCGGTTGATCAGCAGAGCAGGACATATGATCAGGTGCAACACCATGCTACCGATATGATCCACGCCACACAAAGAAGAGCAGCGGACATGGCCAGGGATCATGGTGTCAGTGGTGGAGGGCCTGATGCAGAACAACAATTGTCAGACACTGTGTCTCTGCATGCTACTTGTACTGCTCATTTACAGATATTACACAATGCCATCTATAATGAGCCTGGACTGATATGTGGTTACATTACCATGGATGCTGTAGAAATGGCTTTGTGGTCATACGATGAAAGGTGTCTCATGGAAATGTCTAGGATTCTCTTTCAGGATTCTGTAGGACACAGCTATGCCTACACATGTACAGTCAAACCAGCAATGTCAGAGCACAGTACCAACTGTCAGCACAGACAAAAATCTCAGTAGAAAGGTAAAGGTAAGTAACTATAGGGTCATTGGAACATGGGTTCATATTGTTTAATACGCAAGAGATTCTTGAAGCCTAGCCATGCATCCCTAAACTGTGACAAGGGCTGATACATTGGAAAATGTCTAAGTAGGGTTTTTGGGGGCTGAAACATCTACAAGCCAGGGTGTAGGAGATGAACAATCTCCCCTTTATCTGTGTTCATTCCAGAAACTGGTACTAAACCAAGTGTGATTGTCCTGTTCTCGATCCATATGTGTAACATGCACTTGATTTGCATTAGGGCAGAACTCTACTTCACATGGATGGGAAGCCTGTTCCTTATAGGGTGTAGTCTCTGAGTTATATACCTGTCTCTCTAGCATGTCCCATTTATACTACAGGCAAGGTGCATGTCTTTAGAACTGGCAATTTTGGTGCTACTTGTTTTGTGGATATGCAGGAGGTCCAGTGGGGTCTGAAACCACTCTGTTTGGCAGCCATACTCCTCCCCTAAAAAGCATGTTGGAGACAGAATACACAGATAGGGCCTTAACACAATCTTAATAGTGCTTTACTGGGGACCTCAGGCTACTACAGTTGATGGATATGCCTGGTTGTTTACATGGCAACGGTGGCATTGCATTCTCAATAACAGTTCTGATTGGGTGCTGACTTGTCTAAACATGGGCTAAACTCTTGGCTAGGCTTATAAGGGCCTCAGGGTCAATAGCCTAGTAACTTCCTATGATCCGATGATCCTATGATAAATGCTGAATACAGTGGAACGATGACTTCCTTGGATTTACTTGCCCTATCTTGGTTTACAGGTTGTGCTACATGGAATGTTTTACCCACTATCACTGACATGATTCAGTCAAAGGCTAGATCACTACTGATGTGTTCATAAGTGTTTGACTACTGGGTCAACTGTAGGCAATGTGCTGTCAACACAATAGTTACAATGGCTGGATTACTACCCAAAGGATAGTATTGTGCAATTCTTGGCATTTACTGTTGGTCCATGGCTATGACAGCAACTCTATGTCTGTGTCAACCCCTCCTGGATAACATTTGTGTCAGTGAGGGATGCAATGGCAGCTCCTCAATTGCAATCATCAGCAAACTTAGTCAGCCACAGACCACTGACAGATGCCACTCCTGCAAAGATGTTATTGCCTTAAAGGAGCAGTGCAAGGAACAGTTTGTGAGGGAGTCAACCTGCTAAAATCATGGATCCTGTCAGTCAGCCACTTGGCTATCCACCTACCAACATACTGGTTTGTACCTAACCACTTGTGTTTGTCAACAATGAAATGCCTTGTCAGGCCATGGTAGGTAGAGTGACTCATGTTTCCCTCTTCCATTGATTTGGTAACCTTATCAAATAGGTCCACCAAGTAAGGTAGCCATGATCTGCCCATGACTATACCAAACTGTGTCTGGTCCAGTTTTTGTGGGTGTACTATATCTCTATTGATATCTACCAGTGTCTGTTCATGGGCCCCCTTTGTGCAGAGAGATGACTGCTACTGTTCTCCATTCCTGAAGCACAATGACTGTTTGGTGGCTACAGTGAAATACCAAATCCAGAGGTCCTGAAAAGTCATGTATGCAACTCTTTATTGGAGTTATTTCCATCATGGTTTCTAAGATAAATGGAACCCAAAGTGTCTAAGATTGTACAGATCACTGGCAATCCCTGTAGGAGAAACTAATATGTACACCCTGTAAACCTAAGGATGTAGTACTTAGGCAGGTATTCTGAAGTAAGACACTAATTAAGCAGTGGCTATTGAAAACAAATAATTACCTTGTGATGACTGAAAAGAGGGGAGTAGCCTGAATTGCTGCTGTGTAGTTACTACTACTGCTATTCTCACCATGGCATCACTCTGTTGTGATACAAAGTGCCTTTTCACTGTCTCTCACCAAAATCAAAACATTACCACCAAGCTCAAGATATGAAGTAGGCTACAGCCTGTTTGTTGATCCACACAATTGTCCCAGATGATGCTAGCATCTGTAGGCTTGTTGTAGCCTTTTCCGGGCAGATGCCTTGATTAGCAAACAGACCAGGCATTTGAGTTTTGCATGTATTATGACATGGGTTCTGAGCCTTGTAGGATTTGACTGGGTACTGATCTGATGCTGACTAGAAGCACAGCTGTAACATCACAATATAATGTTGTATGTCAGGTGACACAGATGTCCAATGTTGATGTGGCAAACTCCACAGCGGCAGTTGTCCATGTTAGGTGGTGGTATCACAGCAAGTCATGCAGCCTACCCTTCAACATCATCATGCTGGTGATCTGGATGACATGGCTGTGAGGCCTACTGCAGTGGAGTGGCCACATTTGGGCAATGTAGCCTTTCCTACCACATGTCCTACTTATGTGATACTATACATTTATGTTCCCAGAACACAACACTTTGTCCACATCATTGCACAACTCATCCATTTGCTGTATGGTTGTTTGACAGGCATTGTAGATGTGCAAGACCAAAGTAATGACTGAAATGTTGAACAAGTGTCTTGTGTATGCAAGAACATCCACATATTCACTGCAAACGTATGATACATATGACAGTGAGTAGGTTGCCAACATGCACACCTCACCTCCAACTCCACCCAAACCCACATGACACATACCTACATATGTGAAGCTCCTTAACAGAAACAGGCATGCACACCGGACACCTCACAAACACAGATACAAGCATGCTACATATAATACTACCTCTGAGAACAGTACACATAATAGTTCACGCACCACTATATCACCTCTCAAACCTTTAAGGCAAGACAGTAAAGCACACATGTTACTCATATTTGATTTCACCATGAGATACTTCGATGTCTCACTCACCAGGCTACATAAGGGGAAGGTCACAGTCAGCTGTATGTGAGGTGCCCTGTTATGCCACATCACACATGCACTCCAGTCTATTAACAGCAGGTACTGTTATGCTATGTTATAGTTCCTGTTTGTGTGTAGAACTTGAGATGTACTTCTCAGGAGTGTATGAAAAGAAAAATGACTGAGTTGTTGGACTATGTGTCTCAGGCAGGTATGCTCTTGGACTTCAGCTTCAATCATCTGGGATGATGCCTACATGCAAAAAGAACATGATTGACATCAATAATTGGGTTAGCATCTGCTGTCATTCGAAGGGGATTCACTATCTGTCACCCTGGTATAACATGATCAACAGACCTCTGTGCTTTGTCACAGCTGATCTTCATCTGTCAGCCATGTAGTTTGGGATACTGGCCAAGGCTCTTGCCACCCCTATAGTGCCCTTTTTAGGTGGTGTCCCAAGGACAAAATTCTAATATAAAAAGCCCATATATAAACAACCTCAAGGTTATGCTGCTACATGTAGGAATGTCAACACAGGACCCCACTCACTGGAAGCAGACCTCACCTTAGTAGATGCACACATTTGTGCAGTCATAGACACCTGGGTCAGGCTGTGAAGAGCAACAGAGCCATAGCAGTCTACAACTCCTTCCACACATGCAGACCTCAAACTCATGGCATGCAAAGTAATAGGATCAGAATATCAATATTCAATATGGATACACACACATCCAGATTAGTTAAACAGTATGATTCCCTGGAGACAACTCAGGTGGTATGCCCTTTTTGTAGGCATCTATTCAAGTAACAGCCAGCTACAGGAGCCCCTCCATAAATCAGGACACCCACTCTGCTTATTTGCACGTACTTGAGTATATCAAGATACATCTGGACACCATTATTTTGGGTGATGTTAAGTACCCACTGACTGGGTGTATTAGTGATGGTCAAATTCAGTTGTACAAGTATTCCTGATGTCATTAGCCACAATGCCCTGGACCAGCTGGTTGACACCGCTGCAAGAGGAGCCTGCATACTGGATGGTGTGCTTACTGATATGGAAGATTACTGTAGCACCCCTACTGTGTACCCCACCCTAGTGCAATATGACAACTAATTGGTCTAATTCAAAGTACATATCACACCTAACAGCCCCCCACACCCTTGCAGAAGATAGAGTAATAGACTTCATCAAAGCAGATTATAACCTCTTATGGGATGGTATCAATAGCTTCACTGCTCCTCCCCCCACAGAAGGAACTAGCAACTATGCTGAGCTGTACACCAATGTTTTATACAAACACCTGTATAACTGCATTGTATTGGCTGTAGCTGATAGGTGCAACACAAGTTCATTATGGAACAGCAAACCTGCATGGTGGATGACTGCCATTAACAGGCTTTACAATAAGAGGGAGCCATTGCTATTTAAGAGTAGTAGAGAGAGAGCCCCCAAAATGGAAACACTACCTCATCTCCATGAAGAAGCAAATAAGAATTTTTGTAAATTCCTCCAAAAAAAAGTATTGCTCCAAATTAGCCTCTGCCACAAATTACAACCACAAGGCATTCTATACTTACATATGTAACCTAAAAGGAAAGGCCCAGTTTAGTGCCAGACTTGCATTTCATGATACACATATACTGATGCTGTAGGCATATCTCATCTTTTGGCTGACTAGGTCTGCAAAAACCTTACTCCCCTGTCCACACCACACATATATCATAACACACCTACTGCCTGTCCACTACCTTGTATCTCTGAAGGGCATGTCATAACTGGTATCTGCAAGGAAAGAAACAGAACATCTATGGGGCCTGATAACATCCCAGGCTGTGCCCTGCATGGGCTCCAACATGGCCTTTTAACACCCTTGGACACTCTTCCCACTCATAGTGTAACCAACGGCTTCATCACTGCTGACTCGAAAGCAGGCATGGTTATTCCATTGCACAGACGGGGGTGCATTCACTGACCCTGAAAACTATAAATACATCAGCTTCATTATCCATATCTGCAAGGCCATGGGGCAGATCATCATGGACATTATCAACTAAAATTTAGGTAATGTTCAATTACTTGCCCCTACTCAGTTTGGATTTGTCAAAGTGACATCATGCCTGTTAATCCTGGTTGAAGTCTTTGAAACTGTCACCAAGGACCTGGCTGATGGGAAATCTGTGCAAACATCCAACCTGTACTAAAAGAAGGCCCTTGATACTATCTTCCATGCAGGCATCATCAAACAGCATACCCAACTAGGCTTGAACCCTTATACCATTATAGGGGTTGTTAACTGCCTTACTGATACAAGTCCTATAGTCCACTACATACATACAAATGTTTTAAGCACGGGCATTAAAGCCCTTCTAGCTCGCCAATATGCCAAAACACTTGTTCCCATAATAAATGTCCAGGCTGTTCTTAAAAAATATCTAAACTAGTACTTGCTTTAATGTAATTTGGTAGTCTGTTCCAAGCATCAGCTACTCTGTCAGAGAACCAATTAGTACACTTCTCATTCCTATAGAATCTTCTACATAGGTTATCTGACGATTCTCTAGTACTTTTTGATAACCCCAAACATTCCCAGAGGTAGTTGTCCCAAAATGCCTTATACACCTGAATAGCATCTCCTCTTAAATATCTGTAAGAGACACTGTACAAGTTCAGATATTTTAGTCTTTCAAAATAACTTAGATTTTTCACATCCATGGATGCCCTTAGTATATTTCCGCTGTACTCTTTCCAGTTTCTTCATGCTTGTTTTCCTATAGGGTTTCCATGTTGTTATTCCATACTCAGTTTTGGGTCTAATGTAATTAACAAACAATGACTTCATTATGTTTGATTTCCTAGACTTTATAAATCTTTTTATACAACCTATAGTTCTATAACTATCATTAGCCAATTGGTTGATATGATTAGAAAAACTCATAGCTGAATCTACCCATATATCCAGGTCCTTAAATGAGTCTACAGTTTCAATAACTGTGTGCTGTATTTAATATTCACCTTTCTGTTTATGTCTCCCAAATCTCATATGCTTAGTTTTTGATGTATTTATCAACATATTATTCTCCTGTGCCCAAATGGTCAATTTAGTTAAATTATTTTGCAGACATGCCTTATCTGTAACACTTCAGTTTACCCAATTTCAGGTCATCAGCATATAGACTGTAGAACACCTCAGATGAAAAAGTAAGGTCTGAAAGGTACAATCTAAACAAGTAAGGGCCTAGTACAGAGCCCTGTAGGACACCTTGACTGTAACCAAGGATGTCACCTGTCCATTTGGTGTATGATACTTGCCATGTCCTATTTGTAAGCCATGCAGCTATCCATCTTATCAACAGTACATCAATACATAGTTGTACTAATTTATTGATCAGTGTTTTGTGCATGACCCTGTTAAATGCTGAAGTTAAATCTATATAAATCACATCACAGTACAATTTTTCATTAATAGCTGTTATTATATTGTTATAGGACATCATGTTACAGGTGGTAATAGATCTATTTGCAAAATATGCATGCTGTTATATGGTTTCAAGCCCCAACCTATCCTGTTCTGACATTAACTTATCCAGTATTACCTTCTCCATTAATTTTCCAAAACATGAAAGTAGACTTAAGGGTCTATACGATTCTGGGTTTGTCCTACTCCCCTTTCCCTTATAGGGGAAGACACCTCCAATTGCTGAGCTGTAATCAGTGGTGTTCCAGAGGCTTCTGTCTTGGGTCACCTACTGTTTGGAATCCATTTCACCAAAGTACAAACACAATGTAAATGACTATGGCTGACAATGTTTAATGATGCCTGCAAACTCTGAGCAGTCATACAGTACACATAGTATGGCAACATCCTAAATTACAGTGTTACATGGACATTTGATTGCTGCTAAACACATGGCCTTAAATTCAATGCAAATATATGTATAATCATTCATTTTGTTAGCAGTAATGTTCCTGCTAAGTACCAGATAAATAGAGACACCTTAAGTACATACCTAGGGGTGAGAGACCTGGAGAGAGGTGTTGACAGCTACCATAACTTAGATCATCATGTCTACACAGTGGTGAGTAGGTCAATATATCTTGCTCATGTCATACATGAGGGCATTGTCTCCAGAACATGTAGTTAGTGCCTCCATGTACTCTTCCCTCATCAGGACAATATTTGAGTATAATGCCCCTTTTGGTATGTTACTCACCAAACAGCTGTGGCGATTAGGGATACCACAAAGGTTCCTCACAAGGGGGATGCAATTCTTCAGCATCTGTCTTATGGTGATTGTCGGAAATCACCTTCAATTTAGTGTGTGTCAGAATACTCAGAAATGATCTCTGCTTTGCATACGAGTCAATCTGTGACCCTGCTTCATTGGACATGCTGCACATGCAAAAGTAACATGGATAACCAGTTTAGTCTCAGTTACAATCTTAACCTGGAATGTAACTTTTATAAAACCTGCTGGGGGTGGGGCAAGAATTATCTACCAGTGGTTAACACACCTTTAGAGCACTCTCCCACTTCATGTCAAACTGAGCACCTCAGTGGCCCTTTACAGATGCAATCTGTACGATTGGATGGGTGACTGTAATTACACCACATTGGTTCCACCTGTGTACACCCTGGACAGGAACATTACATGTTGAATGTGTTCCTGAGGGTAAAAGGTGGCTAGGAGTATGAGGGCCATATGACTATTAGCCTACTACATTCCAGTGATGCTATGATACCACAGGCTGATGCATACCTCTCAACTGTACAGATTTTCGCAGACTGTCCAGACTTTTGCCCCATATTTTTGTGTCCATTTTTCATAAAATTATAGTTTTCTGGCAAATTACTGGCAAATCATTAAAGACTGCAGTTAAAAAAAATGAGAGAAAAATTGCATTTCAGACTTCATACTCTTTAGAAAACTCATGCTAATGCACATTCTGTTATTCTATCAACTCTCTAAGTTTGTAAGAGCAATATTTAAAAACTGTCCCTATTTTTGGGCCTTTATCCCACTTTTAATCATGGCTTTGTCCAGATTTTTTGCTCTGAGAGGTTGAGAGGTATGGCTTGATGTAAAACACTGGCTATCATTCACACACACCAATATGAATGCAGTTAGAACATTACCACTACCTATTTATGTATACAGAACACTGAACAGCACATACACAGCAAGTGGGCTGGAGTGAGTTTAGAACCCCTACCTATCTAGCCATACACACTACAGATCACAGTACCTATCTCATGCACAACAGCTTAAGTCTGATAGTGATAAGGCTTTAGGTACTCTTATGGTAGTTGACATCAGCAGGCCTTTTGGGGAGAAGAGTTCAATGGCCTGCACTACCTGCTAGGCCCAAAACCCTCCTATGGCCAAAAAGTGCTGACCCATTGCAGTTTTAAACATACATTTGTTTGAAAGGGAGCTGCACTTACACAAACGCACACCCACACACACAAAGCAAGTGGGCTGGAGTGACATTAGACCCCTACCTTTCTAATCTTACACACTACAGATCACAGTACTTATCACACATGCCACAGCTTAAGTGTGACATTGCAAATGACTGCAGGTGATGTTATCTTAGAGAACATAAAGAAGCCCTATGTTTAAAGTGTTGGTAGGGCTGCATAATCACACAGATTCCTACTGTCAACTGCAGCTAGTAGCATAACAGTGAGACAACTGTTTTGCAGCCCAGCTATGTGTCAACAACCTGTGTTGGGCATATGAGTCTGTTTGTATGTGGATGGACAGGCCTGTGGCAAAAGAAAATGTAACCAGGCAATGAGTGGGCACACAACATAATACATTACAGCAGTTGCACAGTTATTGATGTGTATCTGTTGAAAAGAAGCAGACACAGAGGGCTGTAGTGAATGTAGGTGCTCTTGCTGGTGTAGCTATATACATATGACTTCACAATATATGTATATATTCCTGTGCCATGCCATACATTTCAAGGGCTCCACATGGTCTGTTAGGGAGGCATAGTATGACTCATCACTGTCCAGCTGTTTGCAAGTACACAGGTGTGACTCATGGTTATGTGTGTTTTACAGTACATTGTGTTCTGATGTCACATGTGATATCATTTACACATGGTGGGTGAAAACAGCCATAACTCTGAACTTCAGATATCCCAATAGTCCTAAGATTGCAGCATATGTTGGTCTATGCAGTTGCAAATGTCTGAAAGTGCATTATGTAATGTTGAGCCTTTCCTTGTGTCCCTTCCTCCAATGTTTTTGTGACATAGTGCAGATTTACTATCCATGATATCTGAGTATGTAAGATAATACAGAATACACACTCACATATATACATAGATATATCACTTTATATATATGTATATATATATATATATATATATATATATATATATATATATATATATATATATATATATATACATATATGTATTTTACTAAACAACATAGCATGTAGGGCAACAGATTTGCCCTTGGCTTAACTCTGTGAGCATGCTTAATGGCATTTTTTGCTTGTTTGCATGTTGCATAGCAACTCAAAAATGGGAGGCACACTGCTGACACCTGAGATTTCCTGTTGCATAAACTAGCTCCATTCCACACCTAGGTGTACTCCAGGACAGGAGTCTGAGATGACTTGGAAAACTACAGTCTTGATCTACCTACATACCCAGTTCCTCACTTAATCTACAGTTTCCATGACTGTGTGCTGCATTTACTAGTCACCTTTCTCTTTCTGTCTTCCAAATGTCATATGTTTACTTTTTGATGTATTTAGCACTATCTGATGCTCCTGTGGCCCAGTTATTGTGCATGCCCAATATGTCATACATTTAAACAGTATACCCAATCTCAAGCCATCTGCATACAGACTGTAGAACAAGTGATGTGAGAGATAGGTCTTCAGACACCTGACATGAAAGTTGGGCCTAGTACAGAGCCCTGTGGGACACTCTGACTGTAATCATAAATATCACTTGTCCAATTGCTGTATAATACTTGCCATGTCCTATATGTAAGCCATGCAGCTATCCATCTTCTCTAGAGTGCATCGATATCTAGTTGTTCTGATGTAGTGATCATAGTGTTGCGTATGTGACTGTCAGTTCCACATGAATCACATCACAGCACAATCCTTCAATCACAACTGTTATTGTATTGTTATACTGCATCATGTAACAGGAGGTACTGGATATGTTGTCTACATATGCATGCTGGTATATGTTTTTATGTTGCAGCCTTTATAATTCTGCTAATAAGTTATCCAGTAGTAATGATGTACTTATTAAATAGGTCTTATGACTGTGGCACAGATACACATATGTAGTTACTATGTGAAACAGTATCATGCTAGTATAGCACACACAGAGACAGTCTGTAAAAGATATATGTATTGCTACTTCACATTCATAATAATCAGAAATATTAGGATTAGAACCCTGGACACCATCACATATTTTTTCTGCCTTATTCCTTTGTGCCAAAGAGGCTGGTAAATGAGAAAGGAATCATTAATCACATCATCACCTGCATAAATATGTACTGTGCAATTCTCAATTAAATTACACATGAAATGTACATTCAGTGTGTGTATTACTGTACTGATGCTGTCTGGCATACTACCAGTGTGAAAGGTCATACAGAATAACTTTAGTGTTATGGCAGTTACATGGGGACAATGCAGTTTTGTGGGGTGGGGAATAATGCCCATGTTCTTCCAGGACACAGAGTAGTCTATCAGTTAACCTCTCTTTCCAACATGCCCCTTGAATGATGTACCAGTAATCTGTTGCAGTAGGACTGCATGAATATTCCATGCATGAGGCCTACCGACTACAAATGGTGACATGTTAGTGGCATGGTTGTTGGTAGTTTTATGTGGATATACCATCTCTCCAAATATGCCAGTATAGTAGCCTGCATATTGTACCCAGTCCATAGCTATAATGACCTAACATAACAATCCACTATAATACTGTGTATATTATGGACTTACCTTGCAAGTGCAGCAGTTGACAAGACTGCATTTCAGGGCTGACTCTGTGTGATGCAAGCAGTACAAAGCCAGTGCACGGATAGCTACAGGATGTCTGAGTTAGCTGGCATCACTGTTAATATCTGTATGTAAGTAGGAGTGAGGTGTTAGCCCCTAGGTTGTCAGTGAATGTGCTAAGTGTTGTCTGTTAATCAAAGCCAGGATGTAATGAACATGCCTACGTCTATCTTCAGGATATCAGCATGAGGTCCTCCTGTGACTGTGGTGACCTAGGCACTGGTGGATGGCTTTGTAACCCTTCCCTTTGCTGATCTTGCTGCAGCTGTTTCTGCAGGATCAGATTGTGTAGCACAGCATATACTGTGAATATCTGTGCACATGTGGCTGGGGTATACTGCAAGACTCCACCAGTTAAATCAAAGCACTGGAACCATATCTTCAGAAGCACAAACACATGCTCTATGATGTTCCTAGTTTGTGCATGTGCCTCATTTTGGTATTCTTTTGTGGGTGTGTATGCATTTATGGTGGGTGTCATCATCTATGGTTCCAGGGCATAGCTGGCATTCTCCAGTAAATGGCCCTATGGGATGTCCTCCCTGGCAAACATCTGGTACAACTGTGATGTGTGCCAGATATGGGAGTCGTGATAATTGCCAGGGTTACCAGCACACACACTCATGATACTCCACTGGGAATTGCACACAACTAGCAGTTGATGGAGTGATATCCCTTGCAGTTAACATATATTCTATCCTGCTCACCAGGTAGTGCCTTGATGTGTACATGAGTACAATCTATGGTGCTCAGTAGTTCAGGTAATGTGCTACACAGTAAAAGCATTGCATAGTGGTGGCCCTCATCATAGGAACAAGGTGAAAATATATGTGCTCAATGGCATGTGGGAGCATAGCATCCAGAAATTGATGAAGTGTCCTAGATGCAGATGCGTGTAAGACCCCCATCATGTCCCAAGTTGGTCTTTGAAAAGTACCTGAAGCTAGTATCCTAAGGGCTTCACATACCTTAGTTTCCACTGGGATGGGTTCCCCTCTGTTAACTCTGGCTCTGAGTTGAGAGTGAAATAGCTCAGTGAGCTGTTGTAGTAAGTCCCTGTCCACCCTGTAGTGCTCTACAATCTCCAGCTCATGTAGCTCCTGGTAGATTACCCTGAACCTGGACACTGTTCTCTTCCTTGGACTAGGCCTACGGTCATCAGCACCAGCAGCACTGAATTCAGCCTCTACCACATGCAGATGTAGACTAGTTGCAGCAGCCCTTAATATTATTCAGTTTAAAATTCTCAGAGTACTGAGAGTAAAACAGAATGTAGGGTGCATGCATACTTTATACAGTTGTGATGTAGGTTCACCATGTGGGATTGGCTAATTTGGATGCATGTCAGCTGCTTAGAATATAATTAACATGACTTAAAGGCCCTAGTTATGAGCAACTGACATGCATCCAAATCAGCCAATCCCACATGGTGGGAGTGGCTAATTTGGATGCATGTCAGCTGCTTAGAATATAATTAACATGATTTAAAGGCCCTAGTTATGAGCATGTTGCTTAGCATGCAAAAATAAATATTCTCAATTAAATATTTTTGGTTTTAATTGATAGCTTCATACATAACCACTGTGCCGGGGGGGTCGGTCACGCGAACATGCTTAGCTACATGGCACACCACACAAACATGCACAGCTAGCACAAAATCTGCTAAAAGTAAATATAACAAACCCCCCTATGTTATCCACATTCCCATGGAATGTCAACACCGTGTAAGAGCCTACACAAAAGGAATCTGTGGACATGGTTGCTCATTTTACCAATTCAACAAGTTCACTTCATTTGCATACATATTCATGCTGACAGCCTGGAAACTATATGAATCATACCCATGTGTGCAAGGCAACAGCACGAACGCACCATTATAGAGACCCTATGCAAGGTCCTATAGTACATTTCTGTGACATTTGTTTAATCATTTGTTTTATTTATCAATTTTTTTACTTTTTTTTGCATTAAGCGCATTTGCATACCATGGTACATAGCACAAACAAGCAGAGATTTATAAAAACAAATTATTATTGATTATACATTTCCCCGTGCATTTTTCCACATCCACAATGTATTTCTCCCCAATAATCCTTGTGATATACCCTTTTCAGTGTAGTTACATCCATATTTGTGGACATTTTCATCTCCTACTGTCTGTGTAGACTCCTGTATGTGAAACAATTTCTGCGTTTCTGGTTATTGGATTGCTTCTATTGCCTAATTTGCATATAATTCACCTGCTTAGTCACGAATTTGCATTATGTGGATCATTCTTTGTTTGGTTGCACACCGCTGAGCAAGGCTTACTGAGTCTCAAATTGTTCATGCTCATCTATGCATCCTGCCATGATGCATAGATAAAAAAAATCATGTAGGGTTTATTGAATTCCCCCCATGATTTCTATAATATTAGGGTTTTAAGTATCAATAACAATGTCAAAGGCTCAAAAATGATGATCACTTATATTAACACCAAAAATAGGAAAATATTCATTGAATTTATTTTAATTAATTAATGATGACTTATTATTTATCCATCTATAAATATAGAGTTACTATGGTCTTTCCCATTCCTAAAATAATTAACATATTTACAATTTTTTTTCTTATTTATGTAATCATTTGCCAGCAAAGTTTCATCATTTATTTTTCCAGTTCCTGATTTCAATGATAATTCTTTACATCTCAGCTTTAGCCTCTTTCTATTAAACCTATTAGGGAATTTATGTTAAGTTTTAGAAGCTATCTTTCTCCTGTTATAAAGTCTATTCAAATTATTGTTCCACCATACTGGAAACTTATTAGAATATACTATTATGTGGTATGATGTTTGAACTGTTCTATTATACAATAGTGTTTTCATCATATCATAAACCCCTTTACAGTCTTGTCCATTAGGATTACCCAAATCAAAGATAATATAATGTTATTTAACTGGTAATAATTAAGTAATCAGTAATTGAAATGCTTAGTCCATATACTTACAAAACCACGGAAACCTTGCTCAAGCAATCCAAATGAACAGTAAAAGCAGTAAAAAACTGCTACAAAGAGCCAAACAGTATGTCCTTAACGCCAATTTATTAGCTAATAAATTGGCGTTAAGGACATACTGTTTAGTTTTTTACTGCTTTTACTGTTCATTTGGATTGCTTGAGCAAGGTTTCCGTGGTTTTGTTTGTTTTTTACATCAGTTTGTTGTGTTTTGCCGTTTCCGCTAGTCCATATACTTGGTTTACTCTTATCTATTTCAAATGAAAAAAAAAGATCTGATAGTCCTAAGGAGGAGGCATCCAAATATTCTCTATTGTGCCTGTATTATCTGTTCCTAACAAATCTAAAATATTGCTATCTGTGGCTGGGTTCTACAATCTGGCAATATTATCATACTCCAAAATCTCAATACACCTTTCAAGCATGTTTCCTTCTTTAATAACTTGTCAATCAATTGTAGGATAATTAAAGTCTCCTAAGTTACTATAATCTGGATTCATAGTTAGTAGGGGCAAATAATTCCAGTACATTTCTGAATCCATTGTTGGTGTGCAATAGCAAAGTATCACTGTAATAGGATCAATTGACAGAATTCCATAAAACTGAACAATTGGACATTTCAACTCAGTAACAATCTTAACTAATTTACAAGTAATTTGATTACTGGCTCACAAATTCACTCTTCCACACCTCTTACCTGTGCATAACATTCAAATTTATTATACCCTAATATGTGTTAGTCACATGAATTCTATGTTTCACTAAAAGCAATCAACTCATACTTATCAGGTAGGAACACTTATTTTAACTCCTTACCTTTATTCCCTAAATTTTGGACATCACAGTAAAAGTATTTAAAAACTCTGTTAAATTTCTTGTATCTATTACACATGGAGCTGTGCTTGTATGACATTATAAAAAAACATTCAGCACAATTCATAAAAAAACATATGAATACACTTTAGGTCATTGAGAGTTAACATGAACTCCATACTTTGACAACCTTTTTGTCACTGACATATATTTCCCAAGTTTTTACTAATTTAATATTATAAACTATACATAGCTGTCTTACCCAGTTATTAAATAAGTTTCCTTTTGAGCACCAATATTCTGACCAATTAAGCAGGGAAGAATTTCACATAATGCAAACTAATATTTAGTCTCAAAATACAAAATTATTTCAAGCATTGTATTGTTCATCCTGTTTAATAGAGTTAACCTCAAATCATCAGTTCTTCCCTGCAAAATAAAGCTATTGTAAGTTAGATTTACCTTTACTAACCTTGGTAACTAATCCAAATAATCTGTTAACTTAAGTAGAGGTAAACAGGAAACTGTGACATATTCCTGCATAATACTATAACTTGACTAACTATAATTTTTTATGTACTCTAGGGGAAGGATACTAATCCTAAAGCAAAACTGAAGGTAGGTTCTGCTTCTCTAATACTAACTTTACTATTCAGGTCAGTCAGGTCTATGTAGCACAGAAGAAAATGGGTTTTACAGGTAACAAACCTGACTGATTGCACACCATTCTAAAGGGATATATTAATGTACAGGAAGGAACTGCAGAAAAAAAACAACGTCTCCTAATGATGGCATTCTTTTCTTCTCAATAACTGTTCTGTAAAAAAAAGGCAGAGCAGAAAAAAAATCTAACAGAAGGTACTTAAAAAGCAATCATAGCAGACATAAAACAGAAGAGTACACAGATTTCAACCACAGTAGTAAAGAGTACTTACTGCGCTTTAATATTGTGGTGTGAGTCCATATACTTAGTGTCATAACATCCAAGAAAGATTACATATTAAAAAAACTGCAATACTATATGTGAAAATAGAGAATTATGAAGTGTGTGTGTGTGTGTGTGTGTGTGTGTGTGTGTGTGTGTGTGAGTGTTGCATGTCTGAGTCTATGTGTGTATCTGCTCATTATTTACATTATAGCATTGCACTTTGCAAGATGTAATTCCTATTGAGCAGCAGTCTCTTAGAAAGAAGGCATATTTGATAAATACATATATATTGGAAAATTTGGAATATTTGGGAAGCGTATATATGTTTTCTGGAACCATGGAAAAATGTTTTTTTCCCATTTTATCTGGGGATCAAGACTCAAACCAGTTAGATGGGGAATTGTATATAATAAGAAAGAAGAAAGAGAATTGAATTAAAATATAATCCAGTTATATATTTGGTGTCTATACACTTTTGGGGAGCTCTTAAAATATGAAGAAGATAATTGGTTTGACTTAGAAAACATTGTATGAGAAAAATGGAATTATGGAAAAATTAAAATGCAAATAAACAATTGAAAAGGAGGAGATGTAAAACAGAAGAGGATATGATGAAGTTATGGAAAATTAAGAATGATGAAGTTATAAAGCTAGAAAGGAAGGGTATGGCATTTTAATGAATAAATATTAACTACATCCATGAAAGATAGCAAGGATGAAGTTTTAAAACCAATAAAAATAGAAAAGAAAGAATTGAAGATGTATATCAGACTGAAGAGTTTTTGTGGACATTATCAAATCGTTATCAAAAAAGTAGTATACAATTTAAAGCAATGAAAGAAAAAATATGTAAATATTGTAATGAAGAAGGAATTGCAAAGCATTATTTTTTGGACTGTAAAAAATGGAAGTTTTGAAAAAATCAAAGAGAGTATAAATGAGACGGTTTTCAAAATATAAACATAAATATAATATTACATGAGAAATATGAAAATGAAAAAATGTATGTTTGACAGATGGGATAGGGTGTTGATAGTAACAGTTCTGGTGTTATGGAAAGAAGATGTGATAAAATGTATAATAAAAATAAAAATGAAAATGTGTTGGTTGAAATAATAAGACTGTTGTGGAGAAAAGGATGGAGAGACAGCATGAAAAATGTTAAACGTTTGTGAAATTGAAGATGTAGAATACTGAAAATATTGTAAATATTGCAGAAATGCAAACAGAATGGAAGTGATGTGTGTGTGTGTGTGTGTGTGTGTGTGTGTGTGTGTGTGTGTGTGTGTGTGTGTATGTATGTGTGTGTGTGTGTGTGTGTGTGTGTGTGTGTGTGTGTGTGTGTATCTGTCTATATATATATATATATATATATATATATATATATATATATATATATATATATAAAATAACAAACCCTACTCTTTTCACAAGTGTGGTGGGATCTTTTACATCCATCTGAGCTTCCACCATCTCAGACTGACACAGCCTCAGTTTTATGTCTCATACAAAGGATGTCACACTCAGGAGTGCAGCACTAAAGACTAAGAGATGGAAGATGAATCCACCTATTTAGGGCAGGAATAAAACCCACAGCCTATTGATTTTCCAGCACAAAAATAACTGTTACCTGTTGAGATATGGAGGCTGTTGATGTTATGCTGTCTTTGACAATGATCTCTGGCCAGTTACTAGTAGTAATCATATTTGGATCCTCTAAGTAAATAACTGACATGTGCACTTTTTTTTTTCTTTTTTGAGTTTATCATTGATACCATATCTCTGGCTTTTACCAGTGTCTCTTTTTTTTCCCTGGGACATTGCACTGGGGGTTCATCTAGCACCATGACATGTCATTATTCCCATCACAACTGAAGAGGAGATCAAAGAAGCCAGGACCAACTTTCAATGGCTAAAGCCCAGTTTTTTATTCATGCCCTACCTTCCACTGATATGCAGGTCTGGCATCACTCAAGTGAGTATGCAGCGTTGCCAGTTGTGGAAAAACCAAACTAAGTAATAGCTTGTCCAGCTTTTTACCTATAAACCTACTACACTGTGACTTCTCTTACAGAGTCACAGTATAACAACCAGGGATAGTGAGCTAGCCATGGCCCTTGCATGTCTCCTACCCCCCTCCCCTTTGGAAGAGAACAGTAGGCAATGCTTCATTATTCTTCTTCCTCCCTGGCAGCACCAGCAGGCATTGAAGTCATTACTCAAACTCTGGTCTCCTGTGTTATAGTCAAGGTTTCATCCATCTATACCAAGTGGGCAAGCAAAGTGGTGTTTAACTCTACTTTATACACACATTTACAAACATTAATTAATTTTGACACTGAAAGAAATTCAAACCATCTTGTACATTAATTTATTTTACACGTATTTTTATTAAGCACTGAATGGTTTATGTTGTATGCAATTAATTTGTTGGCATTATTCATAGTAACTGCCAACTTATTATATTTAACCAGGAGCAAAGATCCTGTGAGATAATGACCTCCAGAATGTGTTTATGCCTTTCAAACTTTCAAAAAGAATTCACATAATTTTGTAAAAAAATGAACAGGTGACCTTCATACTGGAATTAATGCATAGCAGTGAAGATATTGCTCTTGACAACTAAAAATTTACATGAATCACATGCTTCATACTTCATTGAATTTATATATTAAATGAAGACTTTGTTACTGTTGCAGTGTCAGAAGCTTTAGCTCTCTTTCAGTATGTAGTGCAGTGGCAAATTTAATGTATGTCTCAATATAAGATTTAAGATGCTGAAAAGTCATACTACCGTAACAATATTTACTAAGCTCATGAAATGCAAACAAATGCAGTTTGCAATTTGAATTTCATGTATTTTGAGAATGGTGCAGATATATTTTTAATCTATGTAACTTGCTGTTTAGAATATAATACAGATGGGATTTGGAAAGCACTTCACATTTTTCTTTCTCCAACAATGGTACACGAGGTACAGAATAGTTAAAGCACACTGATAGTTTAAGGCCCAGATAACATTATGATCGTGGTTATCAATCTATGCTTCCTATGCTCTACTGTGTCAGTACAGCAGCAGTTTGCTCTTATCCCTGACTTTGTAATAAGCTCAGCTTTGCTGACAAGGCTAATTCCCTGCAGAAAATAATGACGCCTACATTATTTATCAGCTGTATCCTGCATACTGCACTACATAGCAGGGCAGTGTTACATCTCATGAAGTATATGTTAAGTCATGCAAAAATTAAATTAAGATTTTACAGATCTGGCTTACAGATTCATAGTTTTACCATACTAAAGAACATGGCAATTCATCTCAGAAGATGGCATTGCCTTTACTAAATTGGATTACTGTAAGTATAAAAGATGTTCTGCAAATGACAGCAGGCTTGCTAAGTTTCTCTACCTGGACAACCAGAGAATTGTAATAGTTAAATTCTATAGATGTAATGTATCTTTACTTTGTAATTGTATTTGACATTATAATTTGCAATTGGTAGTTGAGAAATTAAAGGGAATGTATTAAAGGCCAGCACAATGAAAAGGATTGTAACTATTATCAGAGGTTCTATATTAGAATGCCGAAACCTCACTTTTGCGAATTCCGAAAAGCCGACACATACACAGCGAACTGCAAGAACATCGAATGTTCTTAAGCATGAAATTCAAAATATCAAATTGTCATAGTCGGCCAACTCCACCGCCCGCTACGTACTGCCTACCCAAACAAAATAAATATGAATGCATTACTATGCATGCACTTACCTTAACCTGCACCCTAACTGTAAGGTCAGTAACTATTGCATATTTACGTTAGGGAGCTATACCGAATAAGGGATTCTCCTACTGACATTTTACCTCACTAAAGATGGTGTGGACAACTGAGGCGATTCAGTATTTTGAATTTCCCACTTAAGGACATTCGGTTTTCTTGTGGTTCGCTGTTTATGTGTCAGCCTTTCAGGATTCGCGCAAGTGAGGTTTCGTCATTCTAATATAGACACAGTGTCAGATCAGTATTTAACAGTCGTTACATTGTTAGTACTAAGAAAAACAGCATTAAACAATGGCACGGTGCAGGGGTCAATATGTCTTAGAGGATTTGTGGAACTTTCAGACTGCGCTCAGAAAATAAGATCAGCTAGACCACTGATAATATTTATGTTTGTGTTATAGTTTCAGATGGTAAGTCTAGTCAGTCTGCAGTCTATAAAGATACCTGTGGCAGAATTTTTATAAGTAGTGTACAGTTATTTTGCTTTCAAACACTAACAAGACATGCAGATTTGATGGGTAATACAGAGGAAGCATAGAATTCAGAGTTTTTTGTTTGTTTTTTTTCTCTTTATGACTGCTAAACATCAGCATTTTTATAATCTGACCATTCAATTCATTCCCCATATACGCAAAAACCAGTAAAAGGAGGTTGTTATCCACACACCCAGGAAATATATTGCTTATCCTGATCCTGTTTTCCCATGAGACAGTCTGATATGCACCTAACTCACAAAGTCACTCAAGAAATATGTTTGTGTTTGTGTGGATAAGTCATAGAGTGGCTATTGCATGAAACAGCAGCTTGGTGATAATAATCATTTCTGAACTGAATCATACTGCATGAAAGATCATTTCTAAAGGCATACAACATACTGATATGCGTCATGCAAAGGGTTCGTTTTTGAGGTACTGAAGTAATTTCTCCATGCAGATGACAGTGATAAGACCACATATAGAATGGCATCTGAATATTTGGGAGGCCACATAATGTGATGAAATTACAGGTGGTAGAAAAATCAATCACCAAATAGAGGTGCCAACGAAAGAGTTAGACAATGTGTACGCACATTCTGAGGAGAGAAGAGAAGAGAAGAGAAGAAGGAGATATGACACAAAAGAACTTCATTATGTGTAAGGGGTTGAATGACGAGCTTATTGTCTATGGCGGGCATGTAGACATTGGATGAGTAAAGACAAGTGAGTGAAAATACAGTTACACAAAAGGGTGGTAGAGTCCTGAAATATATTACTTTCTTATTTTATTTTTTTCAACTCAAGCGCAGCCCATTAGCCCTTCTAATTGTATCCAGACACTTGGGGTGAGAGACAGGCATCCCTGGGCTAGGCAAGAGCTGTTCAGCCCATGCATTCTTGCCAAGGTAGCACAAGCAGACCATTCATTCATTAATTCACAACAGTGAGAGCTGGGACGTAAGGAGTGGGACAGCTTACTTGTCCTGCAGGGTGACGTACTCCTCCCCTGTGGACCTCCGCCATCCCTCACTATTCTGCAGCCTTTGCCTGCCACAGGAAGTGTGCCCCTGCATAATGCCTCATCTGTGTTCATATACACATAGACAGCATGTGCTCATAGAATCAAGCTCTATGGGTGCAATATAGTGGTTCTGCTAGGAGTCCCCCAAGTGATGAGCTCATCCACTTCCCTTCCATTAGGATGTGAATACCAGCAGCAGCTGTCTAGTTCCACCCTGCCTGGCCAGATCTGTGAGGAGCCAGAGACACTAATCAAACTTGGGTCTCCTGAGTTGTTGTGAGGACTTTATCCATCTATGCCACTGGAGCTGGCTCTGAATTTTATTGGTTACAATATCACAGACAGGTTACAGTGTATACTGTGTTCAGAAATTACTCAGAGCTAATAAAATATATGTATCGCTATAACAGAGTAGGGCAGCTATACATGGCCTAACTGCAAAATTCAAACTTGATAGATAATGTGTCTTCCTCAAGTTTACCTTCAGACTTTTTGTGTATGATATTAAATAAAATGTAGCAACATACATAGTTATATAGCATACTGAGTACAGCAAAAATTAGAAAAGCTTCATTGAATCTAAAGACCTGATAATAGGATCATAGGATCATAGGAGGTTACTAGGCTATCGACCTGGACGTCATTTCAACCCTAGCCATTTCATCCCAATGTAATATCATAGATACTGTAGTCAGTACCCAGGATTGTATTTAGTAATGACTGCCCATGACCAGGAGGGTTGTGGGTGATGTCCTGATAATAATTTATGATGCCCCATCCACTCATCCAGGTTCCTTTTGAGAAGGTCATACCAGATGCCCTGGTTCACATGAATTGGAAGCCTATTCCAAAGATGCTGCAGTCACTGGGAGACAAATCTGTTCCATAAGAATGTCCTATTCAAGTCGCAGGCCATATTTAGATCTCTGGAATGGGTAGCTCTAGTCCCCTTTGATTTATGGATGTGCAGGAAATTCATTAGGCTTGTGTTGGAGATTGCTCTGTAAGCCAAGCATAAGTCTCCTCTAAGAAGTCTATATAATACTGAGTATAGTGACAGGGACTTTAGTTGGTTTGTGTAAGGTGCATGCTGGAGTCCCTTGATCTTCTTAGAAACCTCAGATGTCTATACAATTGCTGCAGGTGCTTTGTACAACACATGCTGAAAGGTGCATTATACTCAATTATGGGCCTGATTAGTGATGAGTATAGAGGACTTATAACCTTATTTGCTCTACAGACAATGCCTTTGCAAATTAAGTGTGCTACATAGAAAGCCTGTCTTACAACAGTAGACACATGGTGGTCAAAGTTAAGGTTGCAGTCTACTTGAGATCTAAGACCACTTACCACTTCATAGTTACATAGGATGTTGTGTCTTTTGGCTTTTCCCAGTTAGTGGTCGCCACAGCGGAACTCCGGTCCGCTAATGATTGGCAGTTGATTGTTACATGCTGAGTTGCCAGCCCTGATGCACAACCTTCAACGAAGGTACGCCCATTCACGCATGCCTCCACGCAGAAGATGCTCTAGCTGAGAATCAAACCGGACAGCATCTTACTGTGAGGCGACAAGGATATTGCTGTTAATTTGATAATGTGAAGGGACATTGTTTTTAACAAAGGGAATGACGATGCATTTCTTTGCATTCAGTTTGAGACTGTGACTAAGACACCAGACATTGGTCTGCGTAAGAACCTCCTGAAGTATACTGGCATCATTTGGGGATTTAGTGATTGCACCCAGTTTGCAGCTGTTTGCAAACTTGATCAGCCACATCCCCTTAGTTTTGGCATGAACTTCTGAGAAGTATATACCAAACAGCAGGGGGCCTGGTATTGACCCTTGTGGCACCCCAGTGGACAGATCTGCTGGCTGATGTGGAGTCTCCCACTTTGATAGTGCATGACCGGTTCATGAGCCAGTTGGTACCCATCTTACAACAAAGGGGTTTACATTCAGTTTGCTAAGTTTATCAGTAATGCCTCAGTGTGTGATTGTGTCAATGGCCTGTGCCAAGCTGATGTATGCTGTGTGCACAGATTTGCCCTTATCAATGGCCATAGTCACATTTTCAAAAAAATCCACCAGGCTTAACAGGCAGGATCTGCCCTTGACAAAGCCAAATTGGGACATATCCGGGGTTTGAAGGTTGCCTATGTCTTTATTTATGAGGTCTATGATGATACTTTCCATGGCTTTACAGATGAGGCTAGTCAGAGTTATGAGTCTGTAATTCTCTGGACCTTTTTGCTAAGCCAACTTTGTGGAGGGGAATAACTGTTGCTGTTCTCCATTCTACAGGAACAAACCCTGTGGTTAGGTTGTGATAGAATAGGGTACATAATGGGGATGCTAGTTCATGTTTTAGTTTGTTTAGAAGACAGCCTGGGATGCCATCCCGTCCCATAGAAGATGTTTTAATGACCTGATTCTTGCAAATGTAGGGTGGGGTCAAAGCTGGGGGCAAGGTTTATGATATGTTTGGAGGGGATAAGGGAGTAACATTTTTGCCAAATCTGTCCACTTGCAGGTTTGCTATCTCTGTGGGATTGGTGTGTGTGATACTGTTAGTCACTAGTTCAGCACATGCTTGGGTCCTACCTTTTAGGCTATGTAAGTAGATGTTAAAGGCCTTATGGTTATCCTTAGCTGCGATGATTGCTAAGTTTTTTCTCAATGTTATCCCTAGAGGATTTGACATTCAGTGCCAACTTTACCCCTCTCCCCACAAAGGACCATTCACAATACCAGTAGATTGCCAGGCAGCCAGTATTACTGCTGCACAGGTTAAAACAGCACAGTCCAAGGCCAAAATTACAGCTTCTATGGGACCTAACAATTTCCCTGGCTGTGGTATACATGAACTACAGATTGAACTGGCACCTCACCTGTGTGCCCTGTTTAATCACAGCCTCATGTCAGGCATTGTCTTGACCAAATGGCGCACTGCTACAGTCATCCCTCTCCACAAAGGAGGAGTGACTACAGACCCTGGGAACTATCGCCCCATTAGTCTGACAAGTCTGATATGCAAAGCTATGGAACGCATCATCATGGACCTAATAAACAAGGACATAGGGAATCTCCAAACTCTGGATCCCACACAGTTTGGTTTTGTGAAGGGTAGACCATGCCTGCTCAACTTGGTTGACTTTTTTGAGTCAGTCACCAGAGCTGTGGATGAAGGCAAGGTGGTTCATACAGCCTACCTTGATCTGGCCAAGGCCTTTGATATCATTCCCCACACAGGAATCGTAGAAAAACTCACTAAGCTAGGTATCAACCCCTATATCACTAGGTGGGTTGCAAACTGGCTCACAGATAGAACCCACAGTGTGAAAGTAGCTGACTCCAAGTCAGACTGCTGACCAGTCATGAGTGGAGTCCCACAGGGATCGGTCCTGGGTCTTCTCCTTTTTGATATCTACTTCTCAGAAGTCCAGGCCAACACAAAGGGGCTCTGGCTGACAAAGTTCACAGATGATTGAAAGTTGGGAGCCATTATTAACTCCCCAAGTGATGTTGACATCCTACAGAAAGGTCTCACTGAGACCAATGACTGGTGTCAGAACAATGGCCTTAAGCTCAATGCCAAAAAAATGTGTCGTCACCCCCCTTGGGAAAAAATGAGTTCCCATGAATTACCACATTGATGTTAGTCCACTGAACACAGAAGCATTATAAGAGATCTGGGAACAAAGGTTGACAGTAACCTCTCTTTTGACCACCACATTGCCACTATGGTCAGAAAGTCCTTCTATATGCCGCATCTCATTACTAAGGTTTTGCATCCAGGAAGAAAGAGGTCATTGTCTCCCTCTACTCTTCCCTCATTAGGCCAGTCATAGACTACAATGCCCCATTTGTCATGTACCTCACTAGAAACCTGCAACAACTGGAGAGGCCACAAAGTACGTCACAAAGAGGATCCTAGGCCTTAAACACTTGTCCTATATAGACAGACTCAAAAAACTCCAACTATTCTCTGTCTCATATCACTTACTTAAAGGCAATTTCTGCTTGACTTACAAAGTCATGTCTGACCCAGCTCTGTTAGAAATGCTACATCTAAAGAAATCCCAAACCCTACACACCACATGCTCCAGAGACCTCAACCTCATTACCACAATCAACAGAATGTGCTGGAGGGACAGGTTCATAACCCAGAGACTACCCATGCTATGGAATAGACTTCCCATACATGTCAAACAGAGCACCTCACTGGCCCTCCTCAAGGCAAATCTTGATGAGAGGATGGGAAATAGAAAATTCACCCTGGGGATCACTCCAGTGGCTCTACTCAACAGAGGCACTGGGAACTAAGGTTGGTTGGCACATTGTTGGCACAATGCCAGAGTAATCCTATGAGCTAGGTTTGTAAAGGCTCCAGGGCCATTAGCCTAGTACACACCTATGAACCTATGTTGTCTTATCTGTCTGTTGAGGCTGAGAAGTGTGCTTTTCTATTGTTGGGCCCTCACCTTAGTTTTCTTAGACAGCAACTTTTTGCATTTGTTATAAAGTTTGTTGATGCTGGATGTCCTAGCAGGATGGCTTTTTTTTTACTTGGACCTCTGGTTTTAATTATCTCTGTAACAGCCAAGTCTATATACTTATACAAGTGATTGTACAGGGCTTTAGTGTACACTTTGGTGTAGTTACCACTTCCAGTTGGGGGTGGTGCTTGGAATGCATTTATACCTTCCCCTAGGTGAGTATACTTTGCTTTGTCAAAGTTTTTTAGTCTGACTTCGCCCTTTGTGAGTTCTGGTGTTGGTATCAGTTTGAAGGTGACTGATTTGTGGTCATATTTAACTAATGAGGGTCTGACAGTTGCAGTGGTGCATCTCTTTGTCATGTTAGTGAGGACCAAATCTAGTATGATTGATCCTACTGTTGGGCTTTGAATAATTTGTTCCAGGACATTTGAGTTAACAAAGTCAAGGAACTTTTGCACTAGTGAGTTAGGGCTAGCATAGGTTTCCAAGTTGATGGTGGGATAATTAACATCCCCATGACCAGAATGTTTGAGAATATTTTGATTCACTCCAGTTTGGTCAAGTAGGCCTTGTGCACATCATGATCCATGAAGGGGGATCTATAACTAGCTATGACTTGATTGAGGGTCTTATCCACAGTAATCTGAACTTGGAGTAACTCCATGGAGTTGTCCAGTCTATCTTGTTGGGAGGTGAATTTATCTCTAAAATAAATAGAAACACAGCCTTCTTTGGTTCTCACATGTTTGTTTTGTGGTCTGAAGGTGTGGAAGGCATTGTAGCCTTGCAAGGCTAGGGTACTCTCTGAAGCCTTGAACCAGGTTTCTGTGACTCCACATGTATCTACATCCTCCAATGATAGAAGTGCTTCCAGGGTGTGCAGTTTTTGGTTTAAGCTCCTAGCATTTAGCAGCATAACTTTTATTTTGTTATGGTTAGCAAGTTTCATATTGGCAATTTGTTTTCAGACCTTGCCTAAAAAAGGAACTATCGGGGAGGCAAGAGCTTTTCCAGCAGCTGAAAGCCTAGTGGTGCCAGGTGCAAACCGTGTCTGGCAAATCAGCAAGGTTTGTCGACCATGTCATCCCGGGCTGACAGAAACTGGATCCCCATTGAGTGACACCAAAAACTAAACCAATTATGGAAACTGCTCATTTCTTTTGTTTATACTATTGCATCATTCTTGGTGAGGACAATATGATGCTCAAGACTAAGGACATATCTGCCTGGGACACATACTTGGAGAGCTAAATCATGTCTCTCTTCATATAGTCCAGTGTAGGATGTTTCAGGTCGTTCACTTCAACATGAGCTATGACAGGCATAGTGGCACTTGTTGCCAAGAGACTTGAGTGCATGCATGATCTGATGACTCCTGGAACCAGATAGGTAGCTGACCATGACTTTCACCTTATCTAACTTGGTGAGGGGGACATCCATGTGTCTCACTATGAAGTCTCTAATAACAACAAAATTTGTTTTTTGAGTGTTATGCCTTAAGGGCTTGGTAGGTGAGACACTGGTGTTGCTATGTGTCTTGGGTGTTGTGAGAACTGTGTTAGTTGTAGCAGTCTTTTGTTTTAGAGGTTTCTGGTGTTTCGGTAAGTATTTTGAGAGAATATTCACATATGTTGATTTATGTGTTGGATGCAAACTATGTGTGTGAGTAGTGGTACTATGTGCATGAGCAGTCGTGGGTGAGTTGATAACCTTTTCAGTGTTACTGTTTCAAGTGCAAGAGAGCAAGGCAGCTCTTGCATTCTGTACAAGAGTGAGGTATTTATAAATGTTGTCAGTATACATGAGGCAGTTGCTACACAACAAGGCTGGCAGGAGAAACAAGGGTAGTCCATCTGTCCATAATGCTAGTTTTGAAAAATTATCACAAAGGCGTGCTTTGGGGACTGATCTATGAGGTGCTCTGTAGACAGATATTTCTGATGGAGTTTTGAGCTGGTGGCTTAATAGGTAATAGCTCACTAGCAATATTTCTTAGACAAGAAATGTACTAAAGATGAGGAAAACACTAATGTACTAGAGCTGTATCTAAGGGAAAAAATTGTTGAAATGATCTGTCTGGCTGCAGAAGAGGCATTGGAAGCTGTCGAAGACTAGAGGGTTGGGGATCTTAGAGTGACAGGGGCACTTAGTGAGCTAAAAAGTGCAATTTTTTAAAACTATTTACTACCACAACATAGGTTCACTTGGAGGACATTTTAAGATTAGTCATTTCCATTTTGGTGCTTGAATTAACATTTCCTGATTGGCCTTACCTATCCCATGGCTGATAATTGTATATTATCCCTAGTGAGAATAAATGTGATCACCCTGTAGATAATTTGAGGGGACCCATGTAAGGGATGCAGCATTTAGGAACTGCCACTATCCATTAGTGGCACGAGGGGTAATCCTGAAGTAAATTTTCTATTACCCATCCTTAGAGCCAAGTTGCATTTGAATATGGACAGGGATGAGCTTTGTTTTACTTGAATGGATACTCTGTTCTGGATATATAGCCATATCTCCACAAAATTCAGTTTAGATACCTGGACTGAGTATTTCTCATGCCATTTGACTTGCTTATGTTCAGTAGGTCCATCTGTATTAGATCAGAGGATGCCTTATATGCCAGACATGTCACCTCTAAGCACGCTGTAGGATACTGAGTATAGTGAAAAATCTTGGAGGTGGTTCATGCAAGACCTACTGTTTAGGACTTGTACCCTTTTAGTAAGGTATCTCTGTGGGTATTTCAAGTGTTGCATGGGTTTGGACAGATACATGCCAAAGTGGGAATTATACAAAATGATTGACTTAATGAGGTGTTTGTAAAGGGGGACAATAACATCTCTAGATCTAGTCACAATCAATTTGTTTATAAGCTGTGCAATATAGAAAGACTTTCTTATGACTCAGTGGGGGTCTATATCACTTCGCCGAAACGGCAGAAGTTCGAAAACCATATGTTCAAACTTCTAACCTCGAAGTGCAAAACCATCGAAGGCTTAGAACAGCGATTTTTTTCCCAGGGAAAAAAAAAATCGCTGTTACAAGAAACACACACACAACACAAGCACACCAAAAAAAAGCAATCCACACATATACACTTAAAATCCAACATCTAACCCTACACTAAACTGTACATACACTACTATCTATCCACTTACCTTAACCCAAACTCTAACCCTAAGATCCGTCACTATCGTGCACTGACCTGACCTGCGCCCTTACCCAAACTCACCTATTCCCCCCAACCCTACAGTCTGTCACTGTCGCACACCCACCTCACCCACGCCCTAACCCTAACTCAACTAACCCGCTCCCTAACCCTAACGTCCACACAATTGCAAACTTACCTGAATCTGACCCATAACTTTCCACCACAGTGCTGACAATCGCAAAGCCACAGAAACGGCCCATCAAATTCTTTCCCTGTGAAGAATTTGGTTTTCCGCAGCTTCGCGATAATCAGTTTTTGAACTTCACAGTTCGAATATATAGTGTTCGAACTGCTGAAGTTTCAACAAACTGATAGGAACTCACTCTGGGCACATGTTGGTCAAAAGTTATGTCACTGTACACACAAGTTCCCAAATGCCAAACAACTGGGTCACTTCTCAGGGGGCGTTGTCAATTTGGCAGTTTCCTGGAGTAGATGACTTCTCAAAGGATACGATAATGTATTTCTTGGAGTTTTGTTTTCAATTCATGATTCTGGCACCAGTTATTGTTTGAGACAAACCTTCCTGCATGATGGTTAAGTCATTTGGGGATTCAATAACTGCTCCTAGCTTGCAGTCATCTCAAACATAGTCAGCCAAAGTCCTTTGGTATTTCCTTTTACTTTTGATATGTATATGCTAAACTGAAAAACTCTCAGCACCGAACCCTAGGGGACACCACCGGTGACTCTTCCCCTATTTTGATCTCCTGCATCTTGTGAGCAAGCATACATGTATACATTCTTTGATTCACCTTCCTGATTGTATTAATCTGATTGTATTAAATTACATTCCATGTATAATACAGCACCACTTGTTAGAGTGTGTTTTAAATGTGTAGTTTGGAACAGTCTTCTAGTGAGCAATGAAACAAAATGTATGAACCAATAATGACAAAACTACCCATTTCAGAAAATTGCAACCGTAAAAGGCCACTCAAACTTCTGTCATTACAATTCATCATTATCAGTAAATATGCAAAATCGCTGCAGAAGTAAGTCACCTAAATAATTCCACGTTAAAGGGATCTGTAACTAATGAAGAGGTTGCTGCTAGAAAACAACTTCATATATTTTTTTCATCTACAAATAAAGTGCTTGTTGCCCTTGAAGAATAAATTGCCTATGCTACATTAAAAATGATAAGCTAGTAATTTTGCAGTGGAGAATGATGGCAAACTGATAATAGGTTCATAGTTACTAAGTAACTTCTCCAAAGGAGGACATTCTCAGAACTGCAACATCCACTCCCATTAAAGTACAACACAGTACAATATCAGTGATCCATCTGCATACTGTGAGAGTAGAACCCACAGTCTTCTGCATCAAAAGGAAATATACTACCTGTTGTACTACTAACAATGCAACCAACTTAGCATAAGTAGCATTAAACTTCTCTTCCCCAGAAACTCTCAGTTCCTTGTAAAATCCACTTGATGATCAATTAAATCTCTCAACTTCACAGCACAAGAAATCTGGAAAAAGCCAACATTTACTTGGGTGGCAAAGGCCCAAAACCAGGGACACATTTTAAATATTGCTTGTATAATTCTAGAAAGTTGATAAATATTCTGTGAAAATCTGGACAGTGGAGAGCTATGGACTCAACTCCCTGAATCACAAGTGGTGATATGGGTAGAAAATTCAAGCTCTCGTTTGAGCCTGAGTAACACTAATCATCAGGTATACCTAACTGGGGCATTTTTCTCACACACCACACACACACTACACATACACACACACACACACACACACACACACACACACACACACACACACACACACACACACACACACACACACACACACACACACACCTCACATGAACACACACCTCACACACCAAACACACACACACACACACACACACACACACACACACACACACACACACACACACACACACACACACACACACATCACACACCACACACCCAAACACACACACACCACACCACACACACCACAAACACACGCACACATGCACACACACACACACACACACACACACACACACACACACACACACACACACACCATAACTCCTGCAAATAAAAGAAGAAAACTATCCTTACCGGCATGACAATGGCAGCACCAATGGAACAGCAGCACTATAACTTCTGTAACACAGAGCAATAAGAGAACAAGAGCAGCTAGTTTAGGTTAGTTTAACTTCCTCATGTGAATCCACATTAGAGTGAAAGCTCTACTCCATTAATTTTTCCTGACAGATCTTGCAGTTGTAAAAGTGTGGGGGGGCTCCCACTCTCCCTGGCTCTGTGGTTCCGGCACCCATGAGCTGCAGAGCACAACTGAGTGGCAAGCAAGAAGAAAACCCCACAAATCCAGGGCTTAAATACCAGAAATTAAGAACTTAAAAATAAACATAAAAAAAACCTCAAAAGAGCCAATAATGGCACTTACTTCAAGCTCTAGGAAGTCCTTGCTTTTACTTCCAGGTGAAGCAAGATGGCAGCCGTTCTTGCTGCGAGTACTGCAGCTAGAGTTTCTGTTTCTCCTGTTGTTTCTTCTACTTTGCCTTCTGTTACTGACCTCACAGTCTTCTTTTCATTTAACAATTTTATCTATGTCTCAGACTTCTTCACAGGCTTCAGTTGTGTTGCATGACTCTGGTAAATTGTTTGTGCTTGATTGGGGTCATGAAATGGAGCTTCAAGATGGTTCTTTGGCTTCTGCTGTTTCTGTTTCTGCTGTTTTGTCTCTCCCTACAGCTCTGCCAGTTACTTCTGCTAGTATTGTGCCTTCTGTTACTTCTGCAGTTTTCTCAGGCCGTCTTATTTTACTTCAGTAAAAATGGTAGTTTCTGCTTTTGGAAGTCAGCCTAGCTATTTGAGGCAGTCCAGGATTGTTTCTAAGCTTTTGGTTTATCTTATAACTGGTTCAGGTCATCATCTTTCATGTAAGCTTATTTGGCATTCTTTATTGAAACCTTTGTCTGTGTCTGTTTAGTTTTTGTATGCTATTATTCACAAGTGGAGGGATGCTTTGTATGTGTGTGTTCAGTCTTTGTGTGCTATTATTCACTGGGGAAAGGATGCTTTGCCTGTGTGTGCTGTTATTCACTGGGGGATGAATGCTTTGTCTGCGTCTGTTCAGTCTTTGTATGCTATTAGTCACTGGGGAAGGGATGCTTTGCCTGTGTGTTCAGTCTTTGTGTGCTAATATTCACTGGGGGAGAGATTTTTTGCCTGTGTGTGTTGTTTTTGTGTGCTGCTATTCACTGAGGGAAGGATGCTTTGTCTGTGTGTGTTCAGTCTTTGTGTGCTATTATTCACTGGGGGAGGGATGCTTTGCCTGTGTCTGTTCAGTCCTTGTGTGCTATTATTCATTGAGGGAGGGATGCTTTGTCTGTGTCTGTTCAGTCCTTGTGTGCTATTAATCACTGAGGGAGGGATGCTTTTGCTAATGTTTATTTTGAAGAGCAGGAGGCTGCTTCTAGTTTTGTTTCTCATTTTGCTGCACATAAACATCAGCAGCCTTGGTCTGATTTTGTGCTTTCTGAAGTAGTTGTTATTCTTATAAGTGTAAACTTATTTTGTATTTTCATTCTATTTATGTTACAAAATCACATGTTAGGGAGTATTTACTTTCTCAGTGTGCTGATGTTTTTTTTTTCTGTTAAGAAATCTTTTGATTTTGATGCTGGTGGAGTTTGGGATAGCATGTGGGAGGCCTGGGTGGCTTTGTGTGTCTTTGATTCTGATATTTCCCATTTGTCTGGGATGTGTTTGTTGTCTGTTCAGAGAGGCATTTTGAGGCATGCAAGACAGTCTAAGTCCATTTTTTTTGGTGATTTTTCTCACTTGGTGTTAATTGTCCTGCTAGGAAATGCACTCATTGTGGTTCTGCGGCTCATTTTGCTAGAGCTTGTCCACAGTGGTGCTGTTTATATTCTTTTTCTCATGTTGATTCTGTTTGTCCTGCTGTACCTTCTGTGTTACCTGTTTCTACTGAGTCTTCTCAGAATTTACTTTTTGTCCCTATATGTTAAAGTCTGATAGGAAATTACTTGGTATGTCTGATACCTCTTCTTCTGGCAATGGTATTGCTTCTAAGGATACTGTTAGTTGTGAATCTGATTTGTGTACTAATATGGATGATTTTCAGCAGTTGACCTCAGCTTCTAGGTGCAGATATCTTAGAAACAAGTATCCTAAGAGGGGTTTCTCATCCTGGTACTGGTGGGTAACTTATCTTTGACTTTTTTAATATTAATGGTATGGTTTCATTGCCCTGGCATTTTACTGTCTTTTCCTGGGTTTCTGCCTTACAGTCATATATATTTTTCTGTTGGATGTGGGTAGGCTTTCCTCTGTTCATTGCTCCCAATGGGAAACTTTGTGGAGGGATCATGTGGTTTGGTCTTTAGGGACAGATCATAGGTCTGGTATTGGGTTACTGTATCATAAATCTGTTGTGGCTGTTAGGGATGTTATTCATGTTTTACCTGGTAGGAGTTTGGTGGTGGATTTGTTGTGTAGGCATTCTTTTGTACATTTAGTGATTGCTTATGCTGTTATTCCAGTGTCTGAGCATCACTTATTATTTCAAAATTCGCAACCTTATTTTTTAATTGACTGTCCTATTCTTTTTTTGGTGACTTTAACTGTGGTGTATTACCATGGTGTTCTAGGGTCAGACAGGACTCTAGTGTTTGCTGCTGTTGTAAGGACATTTTAATTTTGGCCTATTTTACTGTATGTAGTCCTCCTGCCTTTACTTACTTTTATGGGGCTGCTTGCATCCGAATTTATTACTGTGGTTTCTTCTTCCTTGTCTTTTGTGCCTTTTACTGATCATCGGGTTTTGTCCTTTCCCTTTGGAGTTTCTTCTGCATTGTGTAAGGGTAGGGTTCTTTCTCATTTTACTGCTCCTTGGACTTTTACTTCTACTTGGCAAGAAGTCATTACTGAGTTAAGGCATGATCATTTTACTTTGTTTCCTTTTTATTCTTCTCTTTCTTTTGGTGGTTGGCCTTTAAAGATAAGTTTGTTTCCTGTTATTCTTGGTTTACCCACTCTTATTATTCCCTTTTTAATGGTCCTTTCAACTACTTTTATGCTGCTTTCCAGTCTGCTGTGCATCATTTGCCTGCCAGTGCCCTTCAGTACCTCCATGAGTTGCATTTGCATAACCTCGCTAGGGTGAGAGTTGTTCTTTGGAACTTAGTCCATTCTTTAAAAGGGAGGGGAGAGGAGTTTCTCCCTTATGTTGGTAAATGTACTCTTAAGATGGAGACCTTTATTGACAGTTAGTTGTCCTCTTCAGGTTATGTTATTGCCATTAAGGAGGGTATTCTGCAAGAAGTTACTTCTTATTTGTCCATTTTGTAAGTTGATAAACCTTCTTCTGCAGAATCTTGGCCTATACATGTGATGCATGGTGTTTTTAGGGTGGCTCTTGATGCTCCTATTACTTTGTTTGAAGTTAGAACTGCTATCACATCTTTCAAGGTTGATACTGCCCCAGGGTTGGATGGTATTTCTTAGCATTTTTACTGCTCTGTCTCTGATGCCTAAATGCCTGTACTGGTGCAATTGTTTAATGAGTGGTTTTCTCATGGTTTGTTAAGTATAACCCTTAAGTTACTTTGGAAAAAGGGTGACTGCAGGGTCTTGTGTAACTGGCATCTGATTTCTCTTTGCAATACCGATTATAAGTTATTTTGCAAGATCTTCTAATTACATCTGCAGTCAAAGATACAATATTTATTGGATCATGGGGTCTATGGTATTTCTGGTAGGCCTATACAAGAGTTGTTCTTTTTGGTGACGTCTATTGCCTCCTTTGTTCATATTTCTGATTCTGCTCTGCTGCTCTCTTGTGAACTGACTAAAGCATTTGACAATGTTAATCATTCAGCCTTGTTGGCCATCTTAAAGGCTTTTGGATTTGGTCCTCTTTTTCTTAAATGTATTGCATCCATTTATTCAACTTCTGTTGTTGTTCCTGTGGCTAATGTTTGGATGGGAGCTGACATTGCCATGAAGAATAGTGTGCATCAGGGTTGTCCATTAAGAGTTATTTTTTTGCTCTGGTGGTAGGTGCTGTGTATTTTAAGGTGAGGGTGCACTTTTCCATGTCTCCTTTTTCATTTTATGTTCAGGAGTTTTGTTGCCTCATTTTCTGTCTTACATGAATGATGTTACTATTGTTGCAGAGTTTTCACCTGTTCTTTTACTTTATTTGTAGTATTTTTCTTTTGTTTTTTCATTAGTGGGCCTTTCTCTTAATTTTGCCAAATCCTGTGGTTTTGATGTAGTTCCCCGTGTCGGGGTGTTTCTTTTACTAGCACTGGTATCTCTATCTTGGGGTGCCTTTTGGTTCTCCTTCTTATGTCTCTGAGTCTTGTGAAGCCCTTCTTGGTGAAGCTGTTTGTCACTTGCCTTTCTGGCATTTGTTTGCTTTGTCTTTCTGAAAAAGGTCCATTTATTAAATGGTGCCTTTTTGGGCACTTTAGGGTATGGTTTTTCTGTTTCCTTATTTCCACATTCCTGGTCCACCAGCTTTTTGTCTGAGGTCTTTCGTGTTTTTGGGGCACTTCCTATACACCTGTTAGGAGGGGTATTTTGCATTCTACTCTGTAATGTTATTTTACTGCATCCTGTCTTTTTTGTACACTTTTTCTTTTTCCTATATTGTGGCATTTACAGGCTGCAAATATTTTTTTGCTTGGTCACTTGCTCCCGGCATTATCTGGTCAGTTTTGGCAGACTTGTTTGGCTGTAAAGTGTGCATGGAGGATTCCTTCATTAGAGCTGTGCAAAGTCCAGTCCTTGTTGCTTGTTTGGCATGTGTCTAGACTCCCTCCCTTCCTCTAGGAAAAAATGGTATTCTGTTTTGGCTCATTCCTATGCCATTAATGGTTATCAACATTATTCCCATGGAAGATTGTTAGATTTGAGTCAGCATAGGCAGCATTATGCTTTGTTTCCTTACTGGCATGATTTTTTGTGGCATTGCTCTCTTGATAAGCTGCCTGGGGTTGCAATTGTGTCCACATGATGGGTGTCAGGTTTTAGCGACAACAAAGCATCTTTTTCTTCAGTGTCCCAGGGTGGCTGTTTTTTGGTAGGGTGTACAGCTTCATTATTCAGTGCCACATGTGTTTCCTCTCACTACTGAGAAATGTTTCTTTGGGGACTATAGTTGCGCCTGGACACCAGCTGTTGCTAGGGCAGATTACCTTTTGGTATCAGCTTTATGTCTTCTTTGGGCTGCCCATTGTAATGAAGTACTTGCTGGAAGATTGTTTCAGTCCCTGATTTGTTGCAGCAGTTATGAATGTGGTTATGGCATAAAGGGTGGGGGGTTTGAGTAATTTGCCAAATCTTGCTTGTTTCTTCTTTTTCGCGCAGCAGGAGATTTACCTTTTTTGACGAGTGTGTTGTATTGGTGTTTTTATCAGTGCTTCTTGTGTTTTAGGTGTATATCTCTCATGTATTGCTTTATGGAGTGTATTCCACCAGCTACTACACTCCTTTTTGTTGTGGCCTTCCCCAACGTTTTACCCTCCTTGCGGCCTTTTCTTTTTTTGTTCTATTTTTCCCGTATTACAGGACTATTTACATTTGATGTATTGTTCCTTTCTTACTTTTATCCATTTGGTTTCTTTGGGGGGGTGTTTGGATATTGCTAATATGCTTCTCTTTGTTAGGTTTTTATGTCCTGTAGTACTGTTTAGTGTTCTGTTTCTTTTATTATATTCTTCCTTTTGTAAGCCTTTTTTACCAGGCCTTCTTTACTATTTTCTTTCTCTTTCTCAGCCTTGTAGGACTGTTATGCTTGATGTTAGCTTTTTTTTCCTTAATCCTTCTTTTTAGCCTAAGGATCATGTTTGTGTTAGGGTTTTCTGATCCCACATAGCTGTTGTCTTTTTCTTTGTCAGTTTTGTCAGGTCTTTTGCTTATTTTTTTTTTCTTTTTCTGGTCATTATGAATCCAAGCCCTAGACCAATCACCCTTCACCAGACAGATTCCAATCAGCACACTTCCATCACAAGGGTTCAGAAGGACCCCTTGCAATGAAAGATGGCTTGGAAAAATGTGCTCAGAATGCAACAGCCACTACAAACAGACCCAGATGCAGCTAACCTGTATCTGGACTATGCTACAGCTACTAGCTACACTAACTTAGGTGGGATAGCCTAAAGCCAGAACATATTCTGAGTAGATAATGCGGCAAGACAAAACAACATGTCTGTTATCTCACAAGTATCTATATGTAATATTTTTCTACTAGCAGGGTTATTGTGGGACAAAACTGAGCAGACAGATGAAAATTGTCTATCATCTTCAACTGGTTCTGTTTTTTTTTCCTGTGAAATCTTGATGCATTCCCAGGCATCTCTAGGAATATATTCACTGTAGCATGTCTGTGTTCTAGTCTGGAGCTTCTTGACAAAAGGTTGTGTGTGGTACACCTCTCATTGGAGGTGACCAAGAGACATTCTCATTATAAGTGACCAAACCACAACAACTGCCTACATTCAACATAGAAGAGCAGTAACTGTAGCCTGTGATCCTGCAGGATTGCTAATCTTCTCATTCTACCATAGAAATTAAACCTAGATACCATGTGAAGGAATTTCTTTTCTAACACTTCTATCTCTATTCTCATATTTTCTTTCACTAGCCAAAGTTTATAACTAAAAGTGAGGACTTTCTTCTCCACCACCATATTACTTGTTTACTACTGCCACTATTCCCATCCAATGGTCACTTTCTGGTCCTTGCTACCTTTACCCATGATCAAAAAAAAAAAAAAAAAAACTGCATTTTAATGCAGCTACTCCTCCTCAAATGCAGAGGTCAGACCACTGTTTTTTGGGAGAGAAACATCTTTGACCTGGAAGTGTTGATTCTCATATCAAACAATTAATGCCTGCAGGTGAACTACTTTGGTGAATGATGTAAGTCACAGGACAAACACCATCTACAAAAAAGATGTAACTTTTATGTCCCTAGAATAGGTATTTAACCACCTTTTTTATCCTATCTGTGAATCTCACAAATTGAAAGGGAACAAAGTACACCCTTGGCAGAGTCATATGCCCAGCTAAGAATGTGGGCACAATTACTACTCTTTAAATACAGGAACTGAATATCATAGATAATGGTCTTGGGAACCTGCACTCTTAATGGACCTCCCAGAAGACTCCCTACCCTCTTTCTGCTTACATAACTGTTATCCTTATACTTAAATACCTGTTCCCAATTATCTGCTGCCTGACCTAGTAGATAATGCTTAACTGTTCCAACATAACTTCACAGAATTCAGTCTCTCACATACCAAGTGGTCACTTATTAATTTGTAGATGATATCCTTCCTATCACCAATTGCATAATATATACTCCAAATCCCTCTCGTCCTCTTTGTCTTCTTCCTCTTTCCCTTTTTGATTTATCTTGCTTCTTATGTAAATATGTACATATATGTTTTGCTTTTGAAACATATGTTTGACTCAAACAAATATCTTAACCTTTATGGAAATGCACATTCTTTATATTCATGTATTATATAAGTTTACTTCTGTGTATATGCAGACTTCCCTACAGTCATGTGTTACATATTAATGCCATGCTGATGTAAAATGTTTTGTTACTGTTCATGTAGTATGTGCTGATCATCATTTGTGATCAGTGCTTTACTCAGATAAATCTATCAATATATTTATAGCTATAGTTATATATAAATATATATAATGTGTGCGTGTCTATATATATATATATATATATATATATATATATATATATATATATATATACATATATCTATATCTATATAGCTGTATATACCTATATCTATCTATATATCTATAACTATCTATCTATCTATATATATATATATATATATATATATATATATATATATATATATATATACATACATATATCTATGGGTCCCCTTCAGAATACTGAAAGTTTAAAAGTCTGAAAATCAAAATATCTAAGATTTAAAATATCGAAAATGGAGTTTATCCCCTCTCAACTGTTGCACTGTTTTGGAGTAGGTATATATAAATAGTACCCAACATGAGGTGTCAAGCCTCCTGCATTAAAATGTTTTTGATATTTTGAATTGAAGATATTTTGATTTTCAGACTTTCGAACTTTCAGCCATCTGACATAGATCTCTCTCTCTCCCACTCTCCCTCTCTCTGTATGTATATATATATATATATATATATATATATATATATATATATATATATATATAAATCAAATTTCTGTACTGTTGTCTGCATGTATGATTTGGCAAAATGTACATAGGTACATAGGTTCATATGTTCATACTAGGCTATCTGCCCTGGGGCATTTATAAGCCTAGCCTGATTGTGTTTGGCTTACGCCACCCCTTGATTTGAGTATACTGTGCCCTTTTTAAAGTTTAGTTTACTGTGCCTCTGTCTAATAGTGACACGGAAGTAATCCCAGGGACAAACCTATGATCCCCCATCCACTCATCAAAATTCTTCTTGCAGAGAGTCAGTGAAGTGCTCTGCCTAACGTGAATTGGAATTCTATTCCAGAGCGAAGGGAGCCTCTGGGTTATGAATCTGTCCCTCCAGCATGTTCTATTTATTTCTGTGCTGAGGTTCAAGTCACTCGAGTGCGTGGTTCTAAGGGATTTAGATTTACTGAGGTGAAGAATGTCCATTAATTCTGGGTTGGACATAGCTTTATATGTCAGGCATAGATCGCCTCGAAGTAGGCGGTATGCAACTGAGTAGAGCTGGAGTTTTTTTAACCGAGCAACATATGGCATCTGTTTGAGTCCCTTGATCCTCCTGGTGAGGTACTTTTGGGGTCTTTCTAATTGCTGCAGGTGTCGGGTAAGGTGCATCCCAAAGGGGGCATTGTATTCTATGATGGGCCTGATGAGGGATGAATAAAGGGGCATGATTACCTCTCTTGATCTAGATGTGAATCCTTTCATGATGAGGTGGGCTATGTAGAAGGTCTTTCTAACCACTTTGGCAATGTGGTTGTCAAAGGAGAGATTGCTATCAACTTGGGTCCCCAGATCCCTAATTACTTTCTCTGTACTTAATGGGTTACCACCTATGTGGTAATTTGTGGGCACATTGTTTTTGCCAAAGGGTATGACTATATACTTTTTGGCATTTAGCTTTAGACCATGGCTCTGGCACCAGTTATCCATCTCTGCGATACCTTTTTGAAGGATGTTTGTGTCAGCTGGAGAGTCGATTATGGCGCCCAGTTTGCAGTCATCTGCAAAGTTAGTGAGCCATAGTCCTCCCACATTGGCCTGTACCTCAAAGAATAAATCCACACTCTACACCGACCAGGAACCAAAAACCAAAGTGGAAGCGGCTACTATAAAGGCTGTCTTCCAAAAACTCCACACCTCCAATAACTCCAACAAATGTACCAGAGTCCACCACCGTTGTTAGTGTGAAATACTTTTATTAACAAATACACTCGAAAAATCAACAATGTCCGATTAATAACAGAAATATCAGTATGGATTTAGCGCTTTCTTCTCCCACTGGAGACCTCTTCAGAATCAATGCGTAAAAAAATCTTGATTCCTTATATAGTACCCATAGTTCCATTAATTAAATGATTAGTGATTCCAATTAACTAAAATTACATGTATAATAGTGTTTGCTAGTATACGTATATTTAAAAACACACAATGGGCGCTTATAGACATCCATTAAACAAATAAAATGCACATAAATACCTAGTAAACATAAATATATAATAACATGTATACGTGCATATAAAATAATACAATATAGCATGAAGTGAGAATGGTGTAAAATAAAATAATATCGATGAATAATAATTATAGAATAAAATAATAATAATGATAATGAAAAAATGTTGATGAAATTGTTAATAATAATAGTGTAAAATGAACAAACTAAACTGAATGGGGCTGGCTTACTGCTTGAATTTACTATAAAACCTACTCATAGAAGCAATACTTCATGTCAATAGATTAATATATTTTACACTTCAAACCTATTCTTTCCTTGTATGTTTACCTACAAACTCATACCTAAGAATAATGTAAATCCACATCTAAATATGTATGTATATATAATAATTAAAAAATTAAAAAATTAATTTTTTTTTAAAAATTATGTGTATGTGTAATTATAAATTCATGTTAACGTTAATATTAAATACCACTCTATGTATATGTAAACTAGAAGTTAATATCCATATGTAATATAATATATAAAAAAAATATATAAAAAATCAATAAGTATAAAATAAGTACTATACATATAACAATATCCCATAAATATTGTGAATATTATAAAAAACTATATATACTTATAGCACCCCGAATAGTACTATGAATTGTTTAAAAACAGTAGAGTAATAAAATAAAATAACAACTCACTGTAACAATATGTTTGAATAAACGTTAAAATACCAATGAATATACCATAAGAACACACAGACAACAAGTGTTAATATTACTGTGCGTGACTGTTAGGGGAAAGAATATTAGGGGAAAGAATATTGGATATGAATAGAATAAAGTATTGTTGAATATTGTTAAATATTAAATATTAAATATTAAATAATGTTAAAAATATATGTTGTATATTAAAAAAAAAAAAAAATATATATATATATATATATATATATATATATATATATATTATATATTATATATTATATTGCTGTTATTGTTAAAAATATATATATTATTGTTAAAAAAGTATATTTATATATTATTAAAATAGTATATTTGTATATTATTAAAAGAGGCAAATATTAAATAGGTGTTAATTTCTCTTTGGGTCTTCTGCTAGTAACTTAAGGGCGGGTGTAATGGAGACATGATCATTCAACCCCTTATCAAAACAGGCATCCATTTTCAATTGCCAAATCATTTCCCTCTATTCTAATCTTGTCTCCCAATCCCCGCCCCTTTCCCTATGTTCCACTTCTTCCAACACCCAAAATTTAAAATCAGCCTGCTGACATGTTAACGAATGTCTGTACAATGCTTTGTTCACATCCTTTTTGTTTGGGCGGCGCAGTGGTGCAGCGGTTAACGTTGTCACCTCACAGCAAGAGGTTCTCCGGTTTGATTCTCGGCTGGGGTTCCTTCTGTGTGGAGTTTGCATGTTCTCCCTGTGTTCGCGTGGGTTTTCTCCGGGTACTCCAGTTTCCTCCCACATTCCAAAGACATGCATCTGGAGCATTTCTCCCCGGGCCTCCGCTGAAAACAGGCTCAGTGGAACCTAGTCGGACTTTCCCGGTCAACAAATGTTAAATAAAAAATAAAAAAATATATCCCTCATATGCTCGTATATGTTCTTCCTTAAATGCCTAACTGTTTTCCCCACATAAAATGCCCAACAATATTTACAAAATGCTAAATAAATTGCCCCTTTTGTATAGCAGCTGCTATATCTCTTGGATTTCAGGGTCATTCTTAAGCTCGGGATCCACACACTTTTCGTATCCGCCATAAACGAACATTGAGAATATCTCCCACACCTAAATGTACCAATTCTAATGGATACAGTTTCACATGCCACTATATCTTTCTTTTTCTCAAAAATATTCTTTAAATTTTAATTCCTTCTATAACTATGTCAGTTTGTCCTGAAAAACTGTCACTCTAGTGGGCAAAGTTTTAAAAAACTCCCATGTATCGTTAATGCATTTTCTTGAGCCATTTTAGACCTTTGAAATAAGTTAAAGTTAAAAATGGATTAGTGGCTAACGTGTTAACCATATTTCTCCTACCATCATTGACATCTACTGTATTGATCACTTCTTCTCTATATAGTAGGGGTCTATATTGGGTTTCTCTTTTGTCAATGACATTTTGCTTCACCTTCTTAATAAGGTCCATAGGGTACATATTTTGTAGTTTATCCACCTCTAGGAGAAAATCGTCTCCTTCAGATGTCATCCTTGCTATTCTTATCATTTGGCCTTTTACAATATTCTTTTTTAATAAATCAGGGTGGTCACTGTCAAAGTGCAAATAAGTGTTGGAGTGATATTTTTTCCTATTTATCATAGATTTATACTTGTTCGAGGTGTAATCCTTTTGTAACTTAATATCTAAAAAGTTGATTTCATGTTTATTAATGTCATGTGTGAACTTTAAAAAAATAGTGGTATTATTGATGTATGTTATAAAATCCTCTATAAGGTTTTCAGGTCCATTCCATACAATAAAAATATCATCCAAAAATCAGTAGTAACTATTTACATATTTAAAAAATTCACTTCCAAACAAATACTGCTTTTCCCAGTATAACATTACTATGTTCACGTATAAAGGTGCACAAGCTGAACACATAGCTACTCCTTGTTTTTGGTGGTACACATCCCCTTGAAAAAATATATAATTATTTTTTAACACTAAGTCCGCACATTCCAGTATCAATCTAAATTCATCATTTGTCACCAAATTCATCTCCAGTATCATCTCCTCAAATCATTCCATTCCAATACTGTGTGGTATGACCGAAAACAAGTCCTTAACATCAACTGTTATAAATGTACTATCTTGGTTATATGGATCATTGCCCAATTTTTGCAAAAAATCCCATGAATCAACCAATATGTGTGTATATTTAGTGTGAAAATTTTTTAGCTTAGTATCAACGTATATAGCTAGTGGTTGGGTCTTGGATCCTTGGGATGACACTATAGGCCTCATCGGGGGATCTACCACATTTTTGAGGGTCTTGGGAATACCAAATAGGGCCGGAATTATTGGTTTATCAACCTTCAGAAAATTGTATAACTGACTGTCAATAAGGCCCTGTAACAAATTATCTTCTAGGGTATAATCAATTTTCCTATAGGCTATATTTATTTCATTTCTAGAAACCAATGTATATGTACTATCATTATTTAAAATCTCCAACATCCTGTTTGTATAGTCCCACTGATCCATAATAACCACTCCCGCACCTTTATCTGGTTTCATTACACGAATCCTACAATTTTCTCCTAGTTCATACAACAAACTGCATTCTTCTTTCGTTAAATTACTACCGTATACCTGTTTGTTTTGTTTGTGTTCAGTTCTGACTTTTTTAATAAGAGTAGTCTCGAAATGTAAAATGTCCTGATGAAGTGGGGGGTTATAAGTACTACTCCTCTGTAACTTATTAACCACAATGTTGCTCGTGTTGTCTTGTTTGAAAATGTGCTTGAAATTCAACTTCCTAGTAAAGGCTTTAATATCAAGAATAATATTTTCTATTCCTGGTTTTTTAACTGGCACAAAGGTAAATCCTTTGATAAATAGTTTGAAATATACATCATTAATAATAACATCTGAATAGTTAAAAATGTTAAAACCTTTAAATGAGTGAATGATAGATCTAACAATTTCATCAGGGCACAATTCTGTATTGTTATCCAAGTCTGTGTTACTGTTAGCTATTATCTGTAAGTTCTCCTTGTGTACCCTTGTTGGTGCTGACTCTCTACTATCTGTGCATAGGAGGGTTGTTGTTGGGCCCGGTTCCTCAGTCTCTCTGACCTCCTCGGGCCTTCCACATCTAAAGGGATCCCCTCCCTAGAGGTATTTCTTTGGTCATCATAAAACTCCTGTTCATAGGATTGGTGTAAGTTTTGTCCCTGATAATTGTTGTTACCCCTATACTTGTTAACTCCATAGTGCGTGTGTTTGTAAGATTTGTGTGTATTCACTACTCCATAATTCCTAAATTCTAAATCCTGCTAATTACTACCAGAGTTAGGACTGTATGCTGTCCCACATTTATATTCATTCAAGTCCCTTTCAAGCTTAGATAATTTACAGTTATAACTTCGTGTTACAGTGTTATCTACATCATAAAGTGTTCTTGTAAAATCTGTTTTATATTCTGCAACAGAAAAAAGTAAATCCTCATTAATTTCTTTAAATAATCTATCTATTTCTTTCTTGTCTAACTCCATCCTCTTTTCATTAAAGTTAATGAGTATTTGAAGCATAGCCAGCCCACATTCATTAAAAACATTGCTAATACTTTTAAACAATTCACCATCCATATTGTCATAAACATTATTAGGAAATTTTAGAATCCTGAGATCCTTCAGGACAATTTTGTCCTTCAAGCATTGGTTAAAATACCAGTTTTCCACAGTCAAGTTTTTATATCTCATAAGCAATGATTTAAAGACTTTGCACTTCTCTTTATAGTCCATACTATGTGTACCATCACTATCTTGCGTATTGTTCGTTTTGACAAAAGATTTGTTCAACCAGGAATTAAAGTCAATATTGTCATATTTCGAGAAATTGTTATTGTTATTAGATGTACCAGTACCTGGTCGCCCTCTATCCTGGTAGTGTCCATTGCCTGAGTGATTATTTCCAAAATTGTTTCCGAAGTTGTTGTCCTGGACTTCAGTTCTCCTCGACACTCCATTAGACTCATTTCTGGCGTCTGACGTGATATCCGCGTTAACATGGATCCGAGGACTACTTTGTGCACAAGGTATTTTGTTCCCCATGTCACCTGGGGAATTGGTAGATTGTGAGTGGTTCTGGATCACTCGAACCAACTCACTCAATAAGCTAAACCCATCCATATTGTAGGTAGGAGCGGAAGGTATTGAAAACAAAAATCACGTAGGAGACTCCTCGAAACCGCTCCACAAGACAAAACCAAACAATAAATCCACACTCTACACCGACCAGGAACCAAAAACCAAAGTGGAAGCGGCTACTATAAAGGCTGTCTTCCAAAAACTCCACACCTCCAATAACTCCACCAAATGTACCAGGGTCCACCACCGTTGTTAGTGCGAAATACTTTTATTAACAAATACACTCGAAAAATCAACAATGTCCGATTAATAACAGAAATATCAGTATGGATTTAGCGCTTTCATCTCCCACTGGAGACCTCTTCAGAATCAATGCGTAAAAAATCTTGATTCCTTATATAGTACCCATAGTTCCATTAATTAAATGATTAGTGATTCCAATTAACTAAAATTACACATATAATCATGTTTACTAGTATACGTATATTTAAAAACACACAATGGATGCTTATAGACATCCATTAAACAAATAAAATGATTTGCACATAAATACCTAGTAAACATAAATATATAATAACATGTATACGTGCGTATAAAATAATACAATATAGCATGAAGTGAGAATGGTGTAAAATAAAATAATATCGATGAATAATAATTATAGAATAAAATAATAATAATGATAATGAAAAAGTGTTGATGAAATTGTTAATAATAATAGTGTAAAATAAACAAACTAAACTGAATGGGGCTGGCTTACTGCTTGAATTTACTATAAAACCTACTCATAGAAGCAATACTTCATGTCAATAGATTAATATATTTTACACTTCAAACCTATTCTTTCCTTGTATGTTATATATGTCCAGTAATCTTTCCCCTATCAGTCACGCACAGTAATATTAACACTTGTTGTTTGTTTGTTCTTGCAGTTTATTCATTGGTATTTTAACGTTTATTAAATATATTGTTACAGTCAGTTGTTATTTTATTTTATTACTTTACTGTTTTTAAAAAATTCATAGTACTATTCAGGGTGCTATAAGTATATATAGTTTTTTATAATAGTCACAATATTTATGGGATATTATTATATTTATAGTACTTATTTTATACTTATTGATTTTTTATATATATTTTTTATATATTATATTACATATATATATATTAACTTCTAGTTTACATATACATAGAGTGGTATTTAATATTAACATTAACATGAATTTATAATTACACATACACATGCTTTTTAAAAAAAAAATTTAATTTTTTAATTTTTTAATTATTATATATACATACATATTTAGATGTGGATTTACATTATTCTTAGGTATGAGTTTGTAGGTAAACATACAAGGAAAGAATAGGTTTGACGTGTAAAATATATTAATCTATTGACATGAAGTATTGCTTCTATGAGTAGGTTTTATAGTAAATTCAAGCAGTAAGCCAGCCCCATTCAGTTTAGTTTGTTTATTTTACACTATTATTATTAACAATTTCATCAACATTTTTTCATTATCATTATTATTATTTTATTCTATAATTATTATTCATCGATATTAATTTATTTTACACCATTCTCACTTCATGCTATATTGTATTATTTTTTACGCACGTATACATGTTATTATATATTTATGTTTACTAGGTATTTATGTGCAAATCATTTTATTTGTTTAATGGATGTCTATAAGCATCCATTGTGTGTTTCTAAATATACGTATACTAGTAAACACGATTATACGTGTAATTTTAGTTAATTGGAATCACTAATCATTTAATTAATGGAACTATGGATAATATATAAGGAATCAAGATTTTTTATGCATTGATTCTGAAGAGGTCTCCAGTGGGAGACGAAAGCGCTAAATCTGTACTGATATTTCTGTTAGTAATCGGACATTGTTGATTTTTTGAGCGTATTTGTTAATAAAAGTATTTCGCACTAACAACGGTGGTGGACCCTGGTACATTTGGTGGAGTTATTGGAGGTGTGGAGTTTTTGGAAGACAGCCTTTATAGTAGCCGCTTCCACTTCGGTTTTTGGTTCCTGTACCTCAGGGAAGTAAATACCGAACAAGAAAGGTCCCAAGACAGAACCTTGTGGGACGCCACTTGTGACCGGTTTCGAGTCTGACATGGCTCCAGCAACTCTGACTCTGTGGGTTCTGTCTTTGAGCCAGTTTGCGACCCATCTTGTGACATAGGGGTTTATATTTAGGCTGGATAGCTTATCTATGATGCCCGAGTGGGGTATTGTGTCAAATGCCTTTGCGAGGTCCAGATAGGCTGTGTGGACTACCTTCCTTTCATCTATGGCCTTGGTGACTGTTTCGAAGAAGTTGACCAGGTTCAAAAGGCAGGATCTGCCCTTGACAAAGACAAATTGCATAGGATCTAATGTCTGTAGGTCCCCAATGTCTTTGTTTATGAGTTCCATGATGATCCTCTCCATAGCCTTGCATACTAGGCTAGTCAGGCTCATGGGACAATAGTTTCCAGGGTCTGCAGAGTTGCCCCCTTTGTGGAGTGGGACCACTGTTGCTGTACGCCATTCTTTGGGCACATATCCTGTAGTGAGGCTGATATTGTACAGCAGTTTTACTTGAGGGATTAGTTCTTCTTGGAGTTCATGTAGGATGCAACCCAGGACGCCATCTGGTCTCACGGAAGCAGTGTTTTTTGCTTTGGAGAGGGCGGCCTTCACCTGAGCATCAGAGATGTTTGGGAGGCTGCAATCTGCCGGGATGGATACTTGCTCTTTTGGGGGGAGGGGGTGTAGAAGTTTGCACTGAACGTGTCTGCCAGGATATTGGCGATGTCTGTGGGTTCAGTGTATTTTTTGTCGTTTAGAATCAACTCAGAACAAGTCTGGGAGTTGCATCCCAGGTTCCTAACATAACTGAAAAAAGCCTTATGATTGTCTTTAGTGTCCTGTGCAATTTTTCTCTCAAAGCTGGCCTTGGAGGATTTTATGAGGGATCGTAATTTTTTGCTAGTACTGATCAGAGATGCCTTCCCTTTTAGGGATTTTGCTCTATCATGTAGTAGCTTCCTCCTTCTGTTGTACAGTTTATTTATGGCTGGGGTCCACCAGACTGGACGCCTGCCTTTGGATGATTGGGTCTTGACTTTGTTTGGGATAGCATGATCCATGCATTCCTGGAGATGTCCGTAGGATGCGTTTATATAGGATTCTGCAGTTTGGGCCATAGTTTCCACTGGCCCTGGGGCCTTGAAGGATTCCACTTCAGTTTTGAGAAGTGTGAAGTTCACTTTTGAGAAGTTTTTCACTGTGGTTTTCAGGGCTGGGGGTGGGGTCATGATGTGGATATCCAGTGAAATTAATTTATGGTCTGATCTTACCAATGAGGGATATACTTCTGGTATGGAGCATAGAGTCCCCATGTTGGTAATGATCAGGTCTAGTATGCTTTCCCCTCTTGTGGGAGTGGTGACTAGTTGTTCCATAGCATTTGAGTTTATAAATTCCAGGAACATTTGGGCTAAGGTGCTGGGGCTTGAGTAATGCTCCCAGTCTATGTTTGGGTAGTTGAAGTCACCGAATATAACGGTGTTCGGAGAGATCTTAGTGTTCTCCAATGTTTCAGGAAAGCTGAGTGGGATTCCTGACTTTGAGAGGGTGGTCTGTAGGATGCTATAAACTGAAAAGCAGTCTTGCCCACTGTCAGTTGCACATGGATGGTCTCCGATACTTCGTGCACTGCCACTAACCTGGAGGTGTGGATATCCTTGATAAATATGGAAACTCCCCCTCCTTTTGTGGTTCAGTCCAGGTTTTGGGGCCGAAAAGCATGATATGAGGTATAACCTGGTAGTGCTGGGGTGCTCTCTGGAGCCTTGAACCAGGTTTCTGTCACTACACAGATATCGATGTTCTCCATACTGAGGAGAGCTTCGAGTGCATGCATCTTCAGTTTAAGACTTCTGGCGTTTAGCAGCATTACCCTTAGTTTCTTGTTCCTTGTGCTGTCCATGGAGGTGGGTTTGACTTTTGAGCCTTGCCTAAAAAAGGCACTATGGGGGTGGCAAGAGCCTTTCCCAATATCCGAAAGCCCAGGGGTGACAGGTGCAAGCTGTCCCTAGTGAAGCAACGTGGCTTGTCGAGCATGTCATCCCAGGCTGACAGACACTGGATCCCCTTTGAATGACACCAAATTTTTAGCCAATTGTTAAAATCGATCATTTTGTCTTTATACTGTGGCGTCATTCTAGGTGAGGGTAAGATGCTGATCAAGGTCAGGGTCATACCGGCCTGGGCTACATGATCAGAGAGCTCCTCTATGTCTCTTTTCATGTAGTCGAGGGATGTACGTCTCAGGTCATTCACGCCAGCATGTACAATGACTGAGTCATATTTGTATTTGTTTTGGAGTGACCTGGGTGCTTGAGTTATGTGGCAGATCCTAGCGCCCGACAGGCAGCTCACTGTGACCTTCTCTTTATTCAGCCTGGTGAGCGGGACGTCAGTGTGTCTGACAATAGAGTCATCTATTACAAGGGTATCAGGTGTGTTATTCAGCCTTAAGGGCTGTGACTGCTTGGCACACTGACTTTGTGTGCTATGTGTTGTACGTGTTTTGTTTTGGGGTAGCGTTTGCTTGGATGCCTGCTTTGGAGGTCTCTGTTGCTTAGGTAGATTTTTATTTAGAGCCTCCAAGTATGTTTTTTGTGTTTCTATGTGTTTGGTTCGCTGTTGTGGTGGGACTATGTGATACTGGAATTGTGTTGTGTGAGGTTACGTTCTCCTCCTGACTGGTTACACCAGTTTTGAGATGAGAGAGCTCAGCCTCCAGTTTGGCTATATGGTTGCATCTCTCACATATATTTGAACCTGTTTGGAGGAGGAGAGGGTTGTCCTTGTACATGAGACAGTTGTAACATTGCCTCAAAATTCCCAGATTCACTAGCTGGACTGGAGAGGAAACCATTGACTGACCTTTGGACATGCTAGAGTAATATAGGGAACTGAATTAAAACGGACCGATAGGGGACACGGTAATCGTAGACAGTAAAAGAGCAAGTAGTGCTTATGGTTTATTAGTGCAAACTTGTAATATTACTTATTTGGACCAGTGAGGGGCCTTAGAATGAGAATATGGTGTTTAATTTGAGAGATAGAGCAGTTCTAAGGGAAAAAGTGAAGAGCAGACTTTGTGGAGCCAGGAATGGTTTAAACCCGATTAAGCAGCGCTGCCCGATGTTGCGCTATGCGCAAAAACTCACAAAACCGCGCAAAAGAGGGTTTTAAGAGAGGGAGATCAAGGAGTTTGGAATTGACCCAAAATGGCCAATAAAACTACAGTTTCAAGGCAGTAACCACTCCCACAGGGGCAGGCAGGCTGCTCAATGTTTATCACTGCCACAGAGACTTCCCTTTAGCCCAAGCAAACAATGGCCTCCAAGAAACTTACAAACAGTTCAGAACTGCAAATCTGTAACTGAACTTTTTTAAATCTCGGAAAAGTGGGAAAAAAACAAGATTTTTTTTTTTTTTTTTTTTTGCCAGATGCCCTTCCTGACGCAACCCTCCCCATTTATCCAGGCTTGGGACCAGCACAAAGAAATTGGTACCAGGTTTTAAGAATAAGGGTGATGTGCAGAGCTGTAGTAACTACAGAGGGATTAAACTGATCAGTCACAGCATGAAGTTATGGGATAGAGTAGTGGAAACTAGGTTAAGAAGGGAGGGGATGATTAGTGATCAGCAGTATGGTTTCATGCCAGGAAAAAGCACTACAGATGCGATGTTTGCTCTGAGAGTGTTGATGGAGAAGTACAGAGAAGGTCAAAAGGAGTTGCATTGTGTCTTTGTGGATTTAGAGAAAGCATATGACAGGGTGCCTAGAGAGGAGTTGTGGTATTGTATGAGGAAGTCAGGAGTGTCCGAGAAGTATGTAAGAGTGGTACAGGATATGTACGAGGGTAGTGTGACAGCGGTGAGGTCTGAGGTGGGAGTGACGGATGCATTTAAGGTGGAGGTGGGATTACATCAAGGATCAGCTCTGAGCACTTTCTTATTTGCAATGGTGATGGACAGGTTGACAGACTAGATCAGATAGTTGTCCCCGTGGACTATGATGTTTGCAGATGACATTGTGATCTGTAGTGAGAGTAGGGAACAGGTGGCGGAGACCCTGGAGAGGGGGAGATATGCTCTAGAGAGAAGAGGAATGAAGGTCAGCAGGATTACGACAGAATATATGTGTGTGAATGAAAGGGAGAATAGAGGAATGGTGAGGATGCAGGGAGTAGAGGTGGCGAAGGTGGATGAGTTTAAGTACTTGGTATCAACAGTTCAGAGTAATGGTGTGTGTGGAAGAGAGGTGAAGAAGAGAGTACAGGCAGGATGGAGTGGGTGGAGAAGAGTGTCAGGAGTGATTTGTGACAAATGAGTACCAGTAAGAGTGAAAGGGAAGGTCTACAAGAGGGTAGTGAGACCAGCTATGTTATATGGGTTGAAGACAGTGGCATTGAAAAAATGGCAGGAGTCAGAGCTTGACGTGGCAGAGTTAGAGATGTGGGTATGACTCGGATGGACAGGATTAGGAATAAGTATATTAGAGGGTCAGCCCAGGTTGGAAGGTTTGGAGACAAAGCCAGAGAGGCAAGATTACATTGGTTTGGACATGTGCTGAGGAGGGATGCAGAGTATATTGGGAAAAAGATGCTAAGGATAAAGCTGCCAGGTAACAGGAAAAGAGGGAGGCCTAAGATAAGGTTTATGGATGTGGTGAGAGAGGACGTGCAGGTGGTTGGTGTGACAGAGTAAGATGCAGAGGACAGGAAGAAATGGAAACAGTTGATCTGCTGTGGCGACCCCTAATTGAAGCAGATGCAGAGGACAGGAAGAAATGGAAACAGTTGATCTGCTGTGGCGACCCCTAACGGGAGCAGCTGAAAGAAAAAGAAGAAGATATATAAAATCAAATTCAAAGAAATGGGGGTGAAGGAAGGAACTATGTAGTACAATTGTAAAATTGTAGTTAAGAAGTAGGGCATAAAGCAAAATTATGTGTGTGTGTGTGTGTGTGTGTGTGTGTGTGTGTGTGTGTGTGTGTGTGTGTGTGTGTATATATATATATATATATAAATATATATTATATATATATATATATATATATATATATATATATATATATATATATATATATATATATATATATATATATATATATATATATATATATATATATATATATATATATATATATATATATGGTTCCCCTTCATAATATAGAATGAATGGAAGCTCGAAACCCATAAGCTCGAGCCCAGAATCTCGAACTTATATTCACTCGAAATTGTGAATGGGAAGTTTAGAGCTTAAAAAAAGGTTGACTTACCTTTTTGCAAGTGGCAAGGTCCCCCTGCATCCTCGCAGCTAAATCTAAATGCTCCATGACCGCACTGTAGCGGAGGACAGGGAAATCTTCCAGTTTGCACTTACGTATATAGCGCAAACCAGAAGATTTCCCTGCCCCCACTGTAGTGCGATCTCAGAGTAGGAATATTTAAGTAGGGGGGGTGCAGGGAGTGCGAAGCCCCCCCTGCAAAAACATTAGAAAGGTGTCTATTTTTTTTTTTAGCTCCCCTTCCCATTTTCGAGGTTTTGTAAATTTGAGATTCTGGTTTCGGGCTTATGAATTTCGAGTTTACAGAACTTTGGTCATGTGAAGGGGAACTATATCTATATATATATATATATATATATATATATATATATATATATATGTATCTGTGTGTGTGTGTGTGTGTGTGTGTGTGTATAGCTATCATAACATTTACATTAGAAATATAGTGGTGGGGGTGAGCAGTGTCCAAAACATTGCTGGGAGATTCTAGCAAACTCTTTGGGTATTGTTGAAGAGTGGTTGCGGGACATAGGTCATTGAATAAAGAGAAACGATTTGACAATATGCAAGCTGGTGATAACAATGACATTGTGGAGATGCACAGGAACAGATCAATTGGTTTGTCAGGTGAAGTTTTGGTTGTGTTTTAAATGAGTTTGCATTCTGACTGGATTTCAGCAGTAATGGCAAGTGATTCTTTAGGTTAGCTGCACTATTTGAATTTGTAATTTCCTGCAGTATTAGATGATTTGGTTATAGCAATTAATGATTTTTTAGAGAGTAAAATTCTATAGGGGAGTAGTTTTGCATTAAGTTGTAATGATTTGGCAGTTTTCTGGCTTATGAAGAAGCCTGTGTTTTGTAGATAGCTGGGAAAAGAGCTAGGTGATGTGTTAGGTCTAATTGGCTTAATTTGAGCACAAGGCTGTGATGTGTTCAATTGTTATAGTCTACTGCAAATTTGCCTATTTTTGTTGTAACATTGCTGAAGTTTTAACAGTTAGGTCACTTTTAGTGGAGTGGTGTTCTTGTTAGGCTCATTAAGTTTGTTCATGTCACGACTAACAAAAAGCAGACAAAGAATAGCTTTTAAGGTTCTATGACCATTGGTGGTACCAAGCGTTGAACATGAATATAATCCAACTGACCTGTCAGCTGTACTTCTAGCCTCAACTTAAATACTAAGATATTCTTGACCACTATTAGTAAAGTTTAAAAGTAACAAAAATAATAAACATTCACGGAGATATTTCTGTAGGTTTAACTTGTCCAGTTTATTTCTTTATGATTGCTTTCATCAAAAACAGATTTCATCAGATAATAAAACTGTTAGCCTGGGATTCATTATTAATCATTTAGGATTTTCTCAAAGCTTTAACAATTACAGCAAGTTAGCTGAATGATCAGCAGTGTTTGTTGAATATGCATGCTACTCATTATGGTTACACATTTACAAGCACCATTTCATGGATAGCATCAGTGTTGGCAGCAATAAATCCTGACCACACAATGTAAATAAAACTCTTTGACTGTAGGCAAATCTATTATGCAAGCAGGTACAGCCAACTTTTATGGACAGCATGACAGACAAACACATTTGCACTGTATTCAATCATGTCAGATTCAAACCTACTCACTCTGTATTTACACCACTTAGAGAACACAATATCAACAGCAAGTGCCACACGTTAATGCATATGATCCCTGTAATGTATTTCATTTTTTACAGCATTATGTAAACATTGTGTTTCTAAAACTGGTTATTGCCTGGAGATGATGGCAACTTATAGGGCAATCCTTTGCAAATTAAAATCCCTCTCCTAAGTGGAAATTTACATAAGGGTGCTGTCTGCGACACAATTGTACATGACAGCTCACACAGTCACATTAGTTAACCAGTGTTGGATTTGAATCCTCTCCCTCTCCCTGTTTGTTTACACAATCAACAGTTCACAGATTAGCTGAAAGCACCACAAGAGAAATCTGACTTGTAAGGGCATGGTGTGTATTTTTGACACAACGAGCTGAGCAGTGTGATGCAGAGAAGATGTTTGTGGAAAAAGTGGGATAAAAGGTTGGGGGCATCCTCTCCCATGTTAAAGTCTTCCCCAGAGTGGAAGCTGATACAGCATGTCTGTTCAGGAAACTATATCTACTTGACATGGAAGCCACATACACAAGATCTTCACTGGGAGATCTGACCCTCCTACGTATCGAGTTACATAATCTTGAAGCACAGTATTAGCTGCAAATGCCACAGCACAGGTTGCACCCTTAAAGAGATATAGTGCATTTTGACAGGATTACATCAACAGTGTGTCACAGAAAAAACATTTGTATTAAAAGTGGGATAAAATACAGAGGGAGTTGTGACCAAAGTTAGTGTTCCCCTAAATGGAAGTGGCTACGAAACATCTGTTGTTGAAGTGTAATTTTGCCAACACTAGAATCACACAGACACACAAGTTCACCACTGTCAAATTTGAGCCACTTACCAAACTAGTTACCCAGTCTACTGAACACATTATTATTTGCAAGTGACATGGGAGAAGTCTTACTCTTATGGTGAGAGAATGTAATTTTGACATGATGACCTTATCAGTGTGTTGAAAAGAAGATATTTCTGGTAAAAGTCAGAGAGGGGACTACTTGACCAGGTTATTTTTTCCCTTACTGGAAGTTGCTATAGCATGTCTATTCAGGAAGTTATATGTAATTGATATTACACACACACACACACACACACACACACACACACACACACACACACACACACACACACACACACATTTCCCATGGTGTAAACTGAACCTTCTACATATCTAATTACATATTCTACTGAACACAGTACTAGTCACAAGCACCACAGGAGAAATTTGAATTTTAAAGGGAGAGAGTGCACATGTTACATGATGGATCTCATCATTATGTTGTAGAGATTATGTTTTTGTTAAAATCTGGATAAAGTGCAGAGAGAGCTGTGTCAAAAGTTAAATGTATTCTTCTTTGTGGAATAGAATACAAAACATTTGATATTAAGGCGTTACTCACATGTCATAGACCTGCTTCCCCCTCGCATACAAACAAGTTCCTATCAGTTAAAACTGAACCTCCTTCTTATCTAGTTACTCAGTCTAGAAAACACAGTATTTGCTACAAGTTCCACAGGAGAAGTCTGACTCTTAAGAGGAAAGAGTGCATTTTTGACATGAAAACCTCATCAGTATGTTGCGGAAGGGATGTTCATGTTAAAAGTGGGATAATGTGCAGAAGGATCTGTGTCCAAAGTTAAATGTACTCTGCTCAGTGGAAGTGGCACAACACATTTGACTTTGAGATGTTACTTGCCTGTCACTAGACCACATTCTACAAGTATACTCTGAAACACATGAGGAACCAAGCATGATATTGCTGGTGGAAACATAGCTTATGGAAACAGTTTTCAACTAAGGAAGTTTATTTGATGACATAGAAGGGGTGGGAAGAGGTGGACATTTGGTGACAGGAATGCACATACAGACACGCAAATATGCTAGCAGCTTAGCGTATGGTTCCCGTAAGCACAAAATTGTGTTGTGTTACTGTTTGCTTATTAATCATGCTTATTAAGCTAATATCTATAGAAGACTGCCTTCATAATAGGGAGCAAGCACATTAACAAAGCAGCCAGATAATGATGTGTTAAGAAAATGTGTAGCCAACAGTTACAACCACAAACATCATGCAAAACATTCAAAAACACATTGGCATACATCCATAGTCAATTTTGACATTATCCCAAGAAAAACGTAGACCTGAATATTATCTAACCATGTCATATAGGAAGCCTGATTTCACAAAGTTCCAACATGACCACAGATTGCAGAAAAGGAGAATTACTCTATTACTCTTCATTAGTCTCATGACAACGGTATGCTGTAAAGTCAACGCTTCACCTTGTTCAACAGAAAACTAGTCTGACTATACATTGCTAAGCACAGTAGTGTGAAGGGAAACATACTAATAATAATAATAATAATAATAATAATAATAATAATAATAATAATAATAATAATAATAATAATAACTCACACCATTTTGCCAGTAGCTGTGTACTTCCATCTAGCCTCAGTTGTAGTTGTTTCTAGGTGCCAGACATTGCACAAATACATCAAAGGAAGACAAATGCCACAGAAAGGAAAAGATGCATAGACAGGGGGAGAGGGTGGCAGCGGTCAAGTAGTTTATGACAGAAGCAGGCTAATGGTGGATCATACCAATATGTAGGTAACAGCTACACATTCAACACTGAACTAAAAACAGCCAGTAACACTTAACAAATGCCTGGATTGGAACCCTTGAAAGTATGCAAATATCTGTTTATAGATCTGTGCAGTGTCTCCCCACACAAGAAAGGAACCCCAACTTTAAATCACACAATTGAAGGGACAGTGAAAACTTATTCATGCAGAAAGGGAGGAGGAGAGAGAACTACTGATAGTATTGTTTCTGCGGCATGTATGATCATCTTTATGGTGTGTCACTCTCACTAATGTCCTCATTATTAATTCGGTGTGCTCTGTACAGTAAAGTGCTTGCTCTATGGTGCAAGAAGGAGTGGGAGAGTACAACCAACATTAAGACCTAAGCAGGATAAGAGTGGATTACTATGTCTCCCTGCTGGGGGTGGAATTTTGTGCAAATGCTTTCTTGCTGCATGTAAGAATTGAAAGGACTGTGGAATAATATAATAAACTGGAACTGACTGGAAGAAACTGGAATTAATGACTTTATCTTTTGATTAGTTAGAATGTGCTGAACTGGTGCTAGTCTCTTGTTTTTGTGCCAAATATTCTTGTACATTTCAGAATAAATAGTTTGGTTAAGAATGTTTTAGTTTCATAGATTAGTTATAGGCTAACTGCACTTGTAGGCCATTTTAAGCCTAGCCAATTAACCCATGTGAGAATCAAACATTGCACTTTTTGTCTGTAAGGTAAACATCCAACCATTATGCCAATCTCCCATCTAAATGTAAATAGCAAGAAAGTGATTTTGTAAGGTAAATATCCAACCATTATGCCAACCTCCCATCTGAATGTAAATAAAGTTCTCTAATAAAAAAGTGATTTCAGAAATGGTATAGTGCCCCTTTAAGCCTACTCAATTACCCTATGTGAAAATTAAACCCTGCACCTAGTGTCAGCAAGAAAAACACCTTAACCATTAAGCTAGCCTCCCACACAAATGTAAATAAAGTCATCTACAAAAAGCTGATTTTAGAAATTTTGTAGTGCTTCTTTAAGCCTAATCAGTTACCTCATGTCAGATTCAAACCCTGGACCTCTGCAAGGTAAACACCATAACCATTATGCAAAATTCCATAGCTTTATTATGTACAGTGTATGCAGATGTCAACAATAGCCAAATCAAATCTTATTGTCTCCAGTACCAATGTTGGTAAACTGAAACAGACTGAATTACTATGTCTGTAGCTTCTGCAAGTCTAATTCCTTTCCTTCTGAATAATATAATTAATATTCTGGAATGCTGGATATTTGACCTGACTTCTGCGCTCACTCTTGAGTGTCTGTACTAGACTTCTGAGGACTGCACTGCAATGACTTTCTACATATCAGTCCAACTGAACTAACTGCCTCACTGTATCTGAAGTATCTCCTAATAATACCAAACCTTGTAAATGTCTGCATGTCTCTTTAAATTTGGTTCCCTTACCTGTCTGTACTTAATGTACTGCATATTCTGTTAACACATTTTATTCTTAGTATTGTTGACTGAAGGTTGCCAAAACATTCCTTTCTTATTGAATCTGCATGTAAAATTTAAAATGAATATATATGTCTGTTTTAATATTGTTGCATTTCTAGACTTATGCAAAGAGAATATTGTATTTTTGTCTAATAAGCTACATTTAAATGAGATTTGATCTTACAATTCCTTCTGGGATACTAGAAAAGGTATGTTTCTATAGTTACTTAGAAAATGAAGACAGGGCCTAAAATTACATTTTCAGGCCTATGCAAGGTCTGTTCTATTAATTGTATTTATGTGGGATTTATTAAGTAACAATTGCCTCTGAAATTACTGAGATTGGATTTACTTCTTTTATTACTTTATAAATCTATTACTATAGTCTGCAAAGGATACTGCAACAATCAGAAATAATGTAACAGTTATAAAATATTTTTATCTAGTAAATAAAATTGCAATTTTAATTTTGACCACTAGGCATGACTTGAGCATTTATGGTCTGTTAATTATTTGAAAATCGTTTGGATTGACGTCTCTAACTTTATGATTTAATTAAAACTAGATAATTCTGTAACAAGTGCTATAACTGGTAAGCGTTCCTTTTACACCTGCAATATATGTATCTTGAAGCATACTTACCATATACTGTATTAACTTGTTTCTGTATATCTTCAACTAGATTTGTTCCAATAATCCTACTTATATTTTTTAATTTCTATGTGTTCTAATAGATGTCTGCTTTTGAAATTTGCGTCTGCAATGTCCTGTAAATATCTATGTGCTGTAACAGTGCATTTATTAAAACTTATGCTTTCTGCTTTTCAGATCTATACCTTTGTCTTTTTTAACTTTCTGTTTAATGTCCAATAATTATTATGTAATGTGCACTGCACTCTAAATGAATCAACAAATTAAGCCTGATCTGCCATGTCTTGAGCATAGTAAATAGCTATTACTACTTATTCTTTAGATAACTTATCTTATTTAGCTTGTTACAAATAATTCTGCCACTTTACCCTTAAAACTAATGACTGAATAATGTGAGGTGTGATGTAATTACATGTCTAGTAATGCTGTTACAAATGTATAAATGAGTATGAATGTAATATTATGAAATCTGAAGGACATGTACTATGTTGAAATCAAAGATGAGTATGAATGTCACATTCTGAAACTATTTATTTATTTTTATTTTATTTTATTTTACATTTGTTTACTGGGAAAGTCCAACTGGACAGACTGTCCTTTTTCAGAGGAGGCCAAGGAAGAAAAGCTCCACAGAAATACATAAAAAAATATATACAAACTACATTAACACATAGAAGACAGCACATATATACATACAGAAATGGGTACTTACATACTATGAAAAGAGCATTTAGTTGAACAGATTTTTACATTGATATAGCACAGTATGTTTACAGTTTGCAGAGGTTTATATATCATTTTTTAACAGTAAACTTTGCATGACTCAAATTTACACAAGTGATACATACTTATACTGAACATTTAAAATAGCAGTGTATAAATGTTATATTTTGGAAACTAGCTAAACTAATACTAAAAGAATACCTTTTCTGCCAGTATTATCTGAACATAGATAAAAGCATAAACTGAAATCTGGTAAATGGTATATCCTGGAAACTAAACTATTAGAAAAAGAATACCTTTTTTCTGTCAGCATGATTTGAACACATTTAAAAACATAAGTTGAAAAATAGTGCTGTTATACAGTTATCTGGAAACATAAATTGAAATTCTGCATACATGCTTTAACTCTAATCTGTATAATAGTGCACTTATTCTAGACATATTTTAACTCTAAAGAATACTTTCTTTAGATAACTGAAATGCATTCACTGTACATGTTCTGAGTAAACAAACTTTGAAGAAAAACAATACCCCAGATTCAGTAAACTCTGTATAGGGTTTGTGTAGAGCCTACATGGAGTGTTACTATATACAGGAAGTAGTGCGCATGGTGGTAGCAATCAATATTAATGAAGCTCTGTGCACTTAAACAAGGTTTTGTGGTGCACTACAGTGCATCTGGCCACAAAACCTACCCTGTGGATGCAGGTAGCACTTCGGCATACCTGTCAGTTGTGCAGACTTTCCAAGATGGTCCAGGTGTCCACCTCATATTTTTGGCCTATTACTCATAAAATTGTGGTTTACTAGCAAATCATTGCCAAGTCTTTGAGGACTAAAGTCAGAAAATAATGACTGACATTTGAGTCAGACTTTATACTCTACAGAAAATCCATATTAATGCAAAACCTGTTAGTCTATCAACTTTCTAAGTTTGTAAGACCAATATGTCAAAATTGTCCCTATTTTTGGACCTTTGCCTCCCCACGCATTATGTATGGCTTTGTGTAATTGTTTAATCTTCACTTCTTTTTTATTTTGTATTTTTTTTACTTTTTCTCCGAGGTTTTATGTGATACACCATTTGCCACAAATGGCTTCAGCTATGCTTACCTCTTTTGCACGACTGGACCACACATGTATCAGACATGACCCAGACATCCAAAATTAAAGACCAGATGCATTCAATTCATACTGCTGGGCATTGCACAAACCTGGTAAGCAAGGCTGCTCTGCACTAATACTGTGAGGTTAACAATGAATACTTATATAGGGGAACTCATGCATCTAATCCTCTGGTAACAGTAGATAGGTATAGGACTGAAGGGCAGATATCCCCGTGTTCTCGTGGAGGTATGCAAACTTTTCCTATACTGTTGTGACATTGCAAATTATACAAATAAAGTGCTACATAGACAAGTGCTGTCTCCACCTTCTTGTGGCAAGAGCTGTAAGTTTAAGGCTACTGTTCACATGGTCCTGGATTAGAATATTGTGTATTCCATACACATTTTACTTTACTTTAATTACTTTGTTTCCCTATGTCACATTATTATTCTCAGTTGAATAACAGAGTTCCACAAGTGGCTATATATAAAATAACCTTGAGAATGTGCACTGTCTAGTTTATGATACATTTTAAAAAGCTGTGCTCCACTTACCATTGTGCAAATAAATGCACTTGGATTACTGTGTTTGCATGATAGGAAGTGGAGCACAGCTTTTTCAAATGTATCAAAATGCAGACAGTGTACCCTCTCAGTAAGTGCTATATGTGCAATTACCAGGAAAATATGATATGTAAGGTGGATATGGAATTGGTGGGAAATGCACATTAGGCATTAAGCTTGATCATTTTTAGGCATGGCTGGTGAGATTGAAGAGGGCATGTGCTTGTGAGTGCAGTGCTGAGATGTTCAGGAGTCCAAGGTCTTCACTGGGCTCCTGGGTAAGGAGCATGGCCCTCGCCTCTTGCAGGGTAACTATACAGGCTCTCAGTACAAGTCCACAGCCTGGAATATTGTAGCTAGGGCTCTGTCCACTGTGACAGGTATCCCATGCACTGTAGAACAATGTCATAATCACTATGAGAATCTCCAAAGGAGGAAACCAAATACCCTTGATCATTGGATCAAGGAATGCCAGGTGGGGAACATCCCACAGATGTGTATACATAAGTTGCATTGAGTACTTGTAAGTATTAAAGCTGAATAGAGTCAAGACTGGTATTCATGATGGCATTCCTTTCTGTTTTTCTTTTTCCACAGTTGCAGAAAAGAGGGCCTTGAATTTGAGGTCGCACGGCTTGTGACTGACATGGATGAGAGAAACATGTGGTATGTAAGCATAATTATATATAGTACTGATACTGTAGCCTTAGCAGTTAAAAATAAATTAGTTGTTATATCATACAATTGAATAAGACTGAGCATATATATCTTAGGTTCATAGGTAGGTACTAGGCTATCTGCCAGAGGGCATTTATAAGTCTAGCCAGAGTGTGTCAGCTTTCGACTCCCCATTGATTAATTAACTGAGCCTCTGTCAAGAACAGCCAATGAAGTGATCCCAGGGGTGTATTTTCTGTTACCCATCCACTCATCAAGGTTTCTCTTGAAGAATGTTAGTGAGGGGCTCTCCCTAATGTAGTTAGGAATTTTGTTCCAAAGTATGGGGAATCTCTGTGACAGGAATCTATCCCACCAGCATGTTCTGTTTATTGTTGTTGCAAGGTTTAGCTCACTAGAGCGAGTGGCTCACAGTGACTAAACTGGAAAGGCAAGTATGCATGCATTATTCTGTAGCATAACTCTCAACTGGCCATAATTTTGCTGAATGTCCAGAGTTTTGACTCACTGTTTTGGTCTGTTCCACATAACATTTGTGGTTTTCTGGCAAATGAATGGTATTGAAGTCAGTAAATAATTACTGTCAAAATGTACATTAACACAAATCCTATGCAACTTTGCATGTTTGTAAGAGCAGTATTTAAAATCTGTCCCTATTTTTGAGTCATTGTATCCCCAGTATTTTATCATCTGTCCAGATATCTTGCTCTAAGAGGTTGACAGGTATGATCTGCATCACAAAGCATCTGTTGCACATTCTGAGATAACAGTGAGCATGAATCTATAAAGTGTAATAGGAAAGTATGCATGCATTATGCTGTAGTCCAAAAGAAAAGTACAATACTACAGTATTCACTGGTTGTAGGTTCAAATACCATGCCTCCCAAATATAAAACTTACTTGTTTATGATACTGTTTTAGGTTTTCATCATTTAATATACAATACTGTTATATTTTCATCATTATAGCATTTGAAGTTCAAACCTCTATACCTGAGGCTTGAATGGCATGCTGCCAGGTGTAAATGGAGCATGCATATGTGCAGTATATGCACCCATGAATGATTGATGGATGCAATCTGATCTGTACTGTAGTGTGTATGCATTAGGAACAGGCTAGTATTCAAAGTAATAAAGAAATTTCTTAGCAGTCGGTAGTGTTAAAAGTAAAATGTAACAGAACAGAGTACAAATTAATTGTACACAGCTTTCTTTATTAACTGTGAAGTTACTAAATTTCTCCTTTTTTTCTCGCACCCTACTCCTGCTCTTCATTTGTTTTTTATGGTTAATTTTCTTATTTTACTTTTTATTATGACTAATTTTCTATTGCTTTATTTGTTATTATTTATCATCATGTTTGTAATTATATAATGTATTATTTTAATAACATTTTATGATTTTTTTTTTTTAATTATTATTTCCATTTATTTTGGTTTATGTTTTATTTCATTATTATATATTATTTTTTTTTTTTGTGTTGCTATTACAGCACATCAGGTTAGGCTGGTTCCCTGTGATCCACCTACACTCACTCCACCAGCTGCAGTACCAAGGTCCAGCACTAGGCTGTGGCCTGGCAGCAACCCCCCCCCCTGCTGGCCCTGCTCTACCTGGACCCTCAAGTAGTTTTGCACCAGTGGCTAGGCCTATGGTCCCCTCTGGTAGCAGAGTTAGAGGGATGTGTATACATCACCTAAGCTGAGTTGCCAGGTATAGTGTGCAGGCTTGTGCACCAGATGGTGGCCACATGCCTATGCCTATGCCAGATGGAGAGCCTGCTTTCCATCCTGGTACAGTAAAGTGGCCATAGAGGAAGATGTCAGCCACTACAGACAGCAGTCCAGTAATGGATCAGTGATGACAGTCTACTGGGTGAGGACTAGAGTCACACTGTTACCATGCCTTTAATCTCCCCACCCCGACTCCAGCCACCGCTTGTTTTCTTTACCTATCTTGTCTCATCTCATATGTCTTGTCTGTCAGCAAATTAGTTTTTACCTTCCCAACTTGCCTGCCCTAGTCATGCCTATTTCCCTTCCCCAACATTCCTCTCCACCCTTAAAATATATGGGCACCTATCCCCCAAAATAAATTGTCCCATACATAGCTCTCCATTTCATACACGTGTCTACTTGACATACTTAATTTGGTCTAATTGGCTTCACAACACAATTATGTTGTTGTCACCCTACCTTTCTCTGGAGGTGACAGTCCAAATTCAGCTAAGATTCTGCACATGTGCTCATTTGTTACCGTTGAAGAAATGGATAGCTATGTTTTTTTTTTCCTACAGCCTTCCTACACATCCTGACTTCCTTTCACTTTGTTTTTCCCCCTGCTTGCTCCCCATTTCACCACTTTCCTGTCTCCCTCATTTCTTTTCTTTAAAGAATCTGTGTGAGATGCTGCAGGATGTCCAGCATTGCTAAGCAATGGCAAACGCCAGTATTATCAGTGAAGGTATGTAAATTTATGATGCACACTAGTAAAAATGATGCCTACAACCCATTTCAAAATAGTACCATCTGCCTTCATCAATAATGCATTAACCTATCCAGCCACACAGTCAGCTAATTAGGAGATGTATTTTCTACAATCAGTAGTGTGTCATATTTTCTCTATAAAGCATGTTTGCACAATGCTGGACATCACTCAGCATCACTAAGCAAGGCTGATAAAGAGTAATTAAATATAAACAGTGAGAATATTAATGATATGTATTACCTACACCTGCATTCCAAACCAGTTATATGTGTTCCAAAAAAGGTAGTTATCACTACTTGAAGTCAATTACTACCTGTAGCCAAAGATTTACTTAAGTAGCAGGTGTATGCAACAGCAGTTTAGTGTGAAACTTTCTGTTCAATGTATAGAATGCACCTCCTATTCAACTGACTCTGTAGCACCATCTGTTAAATGCATTGATGGCATCTTGTTTTTGTTCAGATGGTACAGGGTTCAAATACAGGTGTATCTATCATTTTTAAATGCAAGGTCATGCGTCTGGAGCATTTCGCCCAAGGCCTCCGCCGGAAATTGGCTTTGTTCCAAGTCAGACTTTCCCAGTTAATAAATGTTAAATATATAAATAAAAATACTTTTATGGGTTAATCGAGATTATAAATTTTGACAGTTATGAATATTTGTCATCAGCTGTCTATACACTCAGTGGAGTAATAATGAAAGGTTTGGTGTTACATGGAAGTGGTATCAAACAAAAGTTTATATAACTAATAGTATTTCTTTTTACTTTTGCTTACTAATGCTGTGCATCGCACACCATCATGCATAGATTCTTTAAAGAAAAGAAATGGGAGAGACAGGAAAGTAATGAAATGGAGAGAAAGCAGGGGGAAAACAAAGTGAAAGGAAGGCAGGAGTGTGCAGGAAGGATGTAGAAAAGAACAATAGTTATCCATTTTTTCAACACTAACAAATGAGCACATGTACAGAATCTTAGCTGAATTAGGACTGTCACCTCCAGAGAGAGGGGTGACAGCAACATAATTGTGTTGTGAAGCCAATTGGACCAAATTAAGTGTGTTAAGTAGACACGTGTCTGAAAAGGAGAGCTATGTATGAGATTATATTTGTTTTTTGGGGGAGATGCCCTTTTTTTTAAGGTGAGAGAGGAATGTTGAGGAAGGGAGATAGGCATGTCTGGGTCAGGCAAGTTGAGAAGGTGAGGAAGCATTTGCTGAAAGACAAGACATACGAGGGAAGAGACAGGGTTGATGAAGGCCACAAGAGGGTGAATACCTTGGTTGGGGTAGGGTAGGGAAATTGTGAACTTATGGACGTCAAGTTTGGTGACAGTAAGGGGCAAAGCCTAAATGACACTCTGAAAGCAGCACTTTTTAGAACTCCTTAAAACTACTCTAAATAACAGGAGATTACTATTTTTTATTTCGGGGAAAAAAAAGTTAATTATTGTTCCTTAGTATTTTTATTACTAGTATTTCAATTTTGGAATATTTTCTTCAAGAATTTCCTGTCAGAAATCTCTGGAGTTTTTAAAGCTGATTTGGGAAGATGAGTGGCTCAAAGAACTCACATGCAGAATCTACTCAGAGGAAAGAAATTCAATTGATATCTTCAACTTTACAAGAACTATCTATTAAAATTGATAGTTTTAAAGACAACTTAGAAAACCTGAGAGAAAGTTGTCATACTCAATTTGAAACTTTTAAAGAACTTCTCCAGCAACAGCAAGTCAAAATATTAAACATTGAAGAGTCCTTATCTGATACAGATGGAAGGCTCAAACAGGAGGAAACCCAGGGTGATTTGCTTCAGCAACAAAATAAATGGCTTATTAACAAACTGGACGATATGGAAAATAGAGAAAGGAGGACTAATGTGAGAATATTTGGTTTACCGTAAAAATCTGAAGGAGATGACATAGTTTATTTCCTTAATTCATGGTTACCTGACATTTTATTTTTATTTTATTTTACATTTGTTGACCGGGATAGTCCGACTGGATGCATGTCCATTTTCAGCGGAGGCCCGGGGAGAAAAGCTCCAAGGGTAAGCAGATACAGCATTACATAATACCAGCATTACATATTACAAACAGACTATTTACAGAGATTACATAAGTAAGCAAGTTAAACAAGTTCCACAGGTTACAGTTAGTCCTGAGCACAAGTCAGGATTAAATTAAATTACACAGTAAACTGGTTAACAGATTTTTACACATTCGAGTTAGCCAGGCTTGATACATTGACATAGCCAGTTAAGTGACAAATGTTGTTTGAGTCTAGTTTTAAATTGACCTAAGGTGGAAAGTAAGGTAATATCAGCTGGAAGAGAGTTCCAGGATCTACTTACAGAGTTTGCAAAGAGAGAATCACCGGCTGTGTTATTAATTTTGCTAGTCTGAATTAGTAGTTTGTTAGAGGATCGAAGCGGTCTAGGATTGTTATAGGGGTGATAATATTTTTAAGTGCAGGAGTATTATCCGGATTATAGAGGATTTTATAGGCCATAATCAGTTGGTTATACTGGATTAGGCTAGGTAGTTCAAGCCAACCAAGCTGATTTAGATTGATGCAATGATGTGTCCTAAAAGGCAGCCCAGTGGCAAACCTGGCAATGTGGTTGTAGCAAATTGAGAGTTTGTTAAGGACAGTCTTGTTCAAATTCGAGAGTAGAGGGGATGCATACAGAAGGGTTGAAAGAAGGTGAGAGCGAGCTATGGCAATTTTAGCTGGAGGGGTTAGGAAGGATTTTATTCTGTAAAGTGACCCTAGTTTTTTATTGATGGTTTTGATAGTTTGGTTAACATGTAGGTCAAATTTTAGATTATTGTCTATGATGACACCTAATAGTTTTGTAGATGGGTCAGGGGAGATTATTGTGCCATCATTTGATTTTATGGTAAAGGTGAAAGCGGTAGACCTACGTGTTGGTGAAAATAACAGCATTTTAGTGTTTTTGGGATTTAGGATCAGACGATGTTCAGAAAGCCAGTTTTATATTGTATTAAAGGTGGTCTGGGTAGATGACCATAACTCTACTGGAGATGTGGCTGAGCAAATCAGAGTAGAGTCATCAGCATATTGGATAGAGCTGACTTTTGGGATGACAGTATAAAGGTCATTAATGAAGATGGAGAACAGCAAGGGCCCTAGTATAGAGCCTTGTGGTACTCTGAGGGTGTTAGGTAGAAGGTTAGAGAGTTTTTTCTGCCAGAGGACAGCCTGCTGTCGAATATTCAGGTAGGATTGAAACCACTGGAGGGCTCCAGTATCTAGACAGAATGTTTGCAGGGTGTGGATTAAAAGTTGGTGATCAACCATATCGAATGCCTTGGAAAGATCAAAAAAGAGGGCTGAGGACATATAATTATTGTTGCGATTATGGTTTATGGTGTTAGTAAAGGTTAGGAGGGCTGAAGTAGTGCTGTGATGAGGATGGAAGCCATGTTGAGTGTCTGCCATGAGGCGATTTTGGATTAGGTGGTGCATGAGTTGTCTATGAATAAATTTTTCCATAATCTTTGCAAGTGGAGAGAGTATAGCTATTGGCCTATAACTGGAGAATTCAGGAGAGCTGCCTCCTTTGTGAAGTGGGATTACATAGGATATTTTCCAGATGATGGGAATTTTAGCTTCTACTATGGTTCGATTGATTAGTATTGAGATGGGGTAAGCAATAGCATCAGCTGATTTTTGTAGGTACTCGACAGGGAGTTGATCAGCAGAAAGTGTAGTGGGTTTTAATTTTTTGATCAAGGTACGGATAATTGAAGTGGCGACTGGTTGGAAGCTGAACGCAAGTAGGTTTCTAGGGGTGCTACTTTCAGGACCAGGGGAGCTAGGAGGTAGTTGGCTAGCTAGGGCTTGAATTGTCTCAGTAAAGAATTGGTTAAAACTATCAGAAACATATTCAGGGGTTTTATCAATAGTAGCAGCAGGGATTGGGGCTGAAGTTTGTCCAGGATGTAGTAGATTATTTAAACCTGCCCAAAACTTCTGAGGGTTATTTTGATTTACTGTCTGTAAATTACAGTAGTATTGTTTTTTGTCTTGTAAAATTGATTTTTTGGTTTCGTTCCTGGATTGCCTGTATTTAATGTGATCTTGAGGGTCTTTAGAAGAACGCCATAAAGCCCATGCTTTGTTTCTAAGGGTAATTTTGAGTTTAGACTCTATAGAAAGCCATGGTGCAGTTTTTGCCTTGGTTCTGTTTGAACGAACAGGTGCATGCAAATCAAGGATCTCAAGGAATTTGTTGTTAAAGTATGGTACTGCTTCCTCTAAGGGGAGGTGTTTTAGAATAGACCAATTACATGAGTTTAGTTCTTGTTGGAATTTGGCAGGATCAAAGTTTTTATTGTTTCTAACCTTTCTGAGTAAGGGTTGTTGGGAATTAATGGTTTTGTGCTTAATTACATATGTGAGAAGGTGATCGCTTAGGCCATTAAGGAGGGTACCAGAGGTGTACAGTTGGGGTGACTGTTTATGAGTACCCAGTCAAGTATACTTTCTTTTTGGTTGGGTTTCCCTATCCTGGTAGGGGTGGATATGATTTGTGTAAATGCATGCAGGTTAATATGGGTGGTTGGGGATTCTAAGGAACAGGTGCCCCAGTCTATGTTAAAGTCTCCAAGTAGTAGGGTTTCTTGGGGGTAGTGACATGATAACCAGTGCAGGTTATCTTCAAATGTAGATATATTGTTACCTGGGGGAATGTACATACAGATGATATTAATGCATTTATTTTTATTAAGTTGCAATTTGGTGGCAAGAATCTCAGAGTTATTAATCTGAGGAGGTTGTATTACATCTATGGTGACATTCAACTCAGATTTATAGAGTACAGCTACCCCACCCCCCTTCCTCGAAGCACAATCCAGCCTTGAACTGAAAGAAGGTTTCTCTTATGGTATGGAAAGAGCCCATTGAGCCATTGGGAAACCAATTCCTACATCTTCAACATCCTCACCCAGGTCAGTCGTGGTTAAATTTCTCTCTTATCTAGATAAAGAGCTTGTTCTGAAATGTGTTTGGAGAAAGTCCCCTCTGAAGTATAAGCAAAATCTAATTAGATTTGACAATGACTTTTCCTCCAGAGTCTTAGAAATGAGAAAGAAAGCCTGGCCACTGGTAAAGTTACTCAAACAAAATAAAATAAAAGCACAACTAGCATATCCTGCAAAAATAAGGATTTTCACTTCAAATGAAACAAGGGCATTTAATGACATCGAAGAAGCAATAACTTTCATAAAGAACAATAATTTGGTCACAGTTCCGGAAGAAATGGGCTGGTCTCTTACTACAACATTAAAATGATCCCCTGAGAAAAATAATTGGATTGATGTAAAGAAAAAAAGGAAACAACTGACTCAGATAGTATTTCTTCTACTGCTTCTCTCAAAGAATCAACTAAAACTAAAAATTCAGGCTAAAGGTAACAAATATGTATTAGTCTACTTATATTTCAAGCTACTCAAAAAATATATGTCAGTAATATGAATACTCCATTCACATGCAATAGACGTAATGATTGCTTTATTGTGTGATGGTGAAGTATGAAAATGAGGGTTGGGGAGGAAATATTTAATATTAATGTAACGTACTACAAATACTGACTGTACAAAAGTGTTTAAATCTAATAGGCAAGGATCTTTATTAGTATGCAAGTTTTAAATATGTTTGACTCATTTGAATAATTTGCAATGAAACATGGATTAATTCAACCTAGATAATGAATAGATCCTGTTGAATTATTTGTCAGATATTGTTATAGATTTCATTTAAAGTTTCTGCTTCTCACAAAAAAGTGGACAGAAACTTATTATTTGTCAGATATAGTTATAGATTTTATTTAAAGTTTCTGCTTCTCACAAAAAAGTGTAGAGAAGCTTTTGTTACACGAGACACGTAGGGAAGCTTCACTGCTTAGTCCGCAAGCTCCCTTAGTGTACTATGCGCACTATCATAAAGGCAGAATGCTTGTTTGATAAAGTAAAGTGCCAAAACACAATAAACACAACACAATATATCGATGTTAAGTCATTATACTTTCTAATTTAATATACGTATTAAGAACACAGTTTTAAGTCATCACGAAGTGTTTGTTTGAAGATCTACCTTCCATCTTAAAGATATGTGACGAAACCCCTTTAACACAAGTGTTGTATTAGCAAATCCTTTCTATGTTTAGTTGTCAAATAATTTTATAGCCAGTGAAAAAACAAACATAAAGTACTGAAGTCAGGATTATCTTACTACCGGAGATTATGTCGACGCAACCACACGATTCTAGTGTGTAATCACATTACGTTTCCTTATGGCCTTAAAGCGACAGTACTTCTGTAAAGAGGATAACTACTTAATATATATACTGTATGAAAGAAGGGATGGAAAGAAGGTATTACGAGGCCACATAGACCTACCATGACAGAAAACTAAACACATAAACACACAAAAACATACTCGGAGGCTCTAAATAAAAATCTGCCTAAGCAACAGAGACCTCCAAAGCAGACACCCAAGCAACCACTACCCCAAAACAAAACACGTGCAACACATAACTCACAAAGCCAGTGTGCCGAACAGTCACAGCCCTTAAGGCTAAACAACACACCTGATACACTTGTAATAGGTGACTCTATCGTCAGGCACACTGACGTCCCGCTCACCAGACTGAACAAGGAGAAGATCACAGTGAGCTGCCTGTCGGGCGCTAGGATCCACTACATAACACAAGCACTCAGGTCATTCCAAGGCAAGTACAAATATGACTCAGTCATTGTCCATGCTGGTGTGAATGACCTGAAACATACCTCCCTGGACTACATGAAAAGAGACATAGAGGAGCTCTCTGAGCATGTAGCCCAGGCCAGTATGACCCTGAACTTGAGTAGCATCTTATCCTCACCAAGAATGATGCCACAATATGAAGACAAGATGATCAATTTCAACAATTGGCTTAAGTATTGGTGTCATTCAAAGGGGATCCAATGCCTGTCAGCCTGGGATGACATGCTCGACAAGCCACTGTGCTTCGCTAGGGACGGCTTGCACCTGTCACCCCTGGGCTTTTGGATATTGGCAAAGGCTCTTGCTACCCCCATAGTGCCCTTTTTAGGCAAGGCCTAAACACAAACCCACCTCCATAGGTATCACAAGGGATAAGAAACTAAGAGTAATGCTACTCAATGCCAGAAGTCTAAACCTCAAGATGCATGCACTCAAAACTCTCCTTAGCATGGAGAACATTGATATCTGGACAGTAACAGAAACCTGGTTCAAGGCTCCTGAGAGCACCCCAGCACTACCAGGTTATACCTTATACCTTGCTTTTCGGCCCCAAAACTTGGACTGAACCACAAAAGGAGGGGGAGTATCAATATTTGTCAAAGATACCCACACTTCCAGGTTGGTGGCACAGCACGAAGCATCAGAGACTATCCGTGTGCAACTAACAGTGGGTAAAACTGCCTTCCAGTTTATAGCCTGCTACAGACCACCCTCCCAAACCCAGGAACCCCACTCGGCCTTCCTGAGAACACTGGAAAATATGAAGGTCTCTCCAAACACCATTATATTGGGCGACTTCAGCTACCCAAACATAGACTGGGAGCATTACACTAGCTCCAACACCCTAGCCCAAAGGTTCCTAGAATTTATAAACTCAGATGCTATGGAAAAACTTGTTAACACTCCCACAAGAGGGGAAAACATACTGGACCTGATCATCACCAACATGGGGACTCTATGCTCCAGACCAGAAGTGTATCCCTCACTAGTAAGATCAGACCATAAACTAATCTCACTGGATATTCACATCCCGACTCCACCACCTGCCCTGAAAACCACAGTGAAAAACTTCTCTAAAGCAAATTTCACACTCCTCAAAACCGTGGTGGAATCCTTCAAAGCCCCCAGGCCTGTGGAAAATACGGCCCAGACCGCAGAATCCTTTATAAACGCATTCTATGAACACCTTCAGGAATGCATGGATCATGCAATCTCAAATAAAACCAAGGCCCAATCCTCCAAAGGCAGACGTCCTGTCTGGTGGACCCCAGCCATAAACAAACTATACAATAGAAGGAGGAAGCTACTACATGATAGAGCAAAATCCCAAAAAGGGAAGGCATCTCTGATCAGTATTAGCAAAAAACTACGGGCACTCATAAAATCGTCTAAGGCCAGCTTCGAGAGAAAAATTGCACAGTACACTAAGGATAATCACAAGGCTTTCTTTAGTTATGTTAGGAACCTGGGTGGGAATTCCCAGATATGCTCAGAATTAGTCCAAAATGACAAAAAATACACAGAACCCACAGACATTGCCAACATCCTAGCTGACAGGTTCAGTGCAAACTTCTCCCCCCCCACCAAAAGGGCAAATATCTATCCCAGCAGAGTGCTGCCCCCCTGACATCTCAGATGCTCAGGTAAAAGCTGCCCTCTCCAAAGCAAAAAACACAGCATCAATGGGACCAGACGGTGTCCCAGGCTGCGTCCTACATGAACTCCAAGAAGAGCTAAACCCAAACATAAAACTACTGTTCAATCTCAGCCTTACTACAGGATATGTACCCAAAGAGTGGTGTACAGCAACAGTGGTCCCTCTCCACAAAGGTGGTGCCTCAACGGATCCTGGAATCTATCGCCCCATAAGCCTGACTAGCTTGGTCTGCAAAGCTATGGAAAGAATCATCATGGACCTCATAAATAAAGATATTGGGGACCTACAGACACTGGATCCTACCCAGTTCGGCTTTGTTAAGGGCAGATCCTGCCTCTTAAACCTGGTTGATTTCTTTGAAACAGTCACCAAGGCCATTGACGAGGGGAAGGTGGTCCAGACAGCCTACCTGGACCTCGCAAAAGCCTTCGATACAATACCCCACTCGGGCATTATAGATAAGCTCACCAGCTTAAATATAAACCCCTATATCACTAGATGGGTTGCAAACTGGCTCAAGGACAGAACCCACATGGTTAGAATTGCTGGAGCCATGTCAGACTCCAAACCATTTACAAGTGGCATCCCACAAGGCTCAGTCCTGGGACCTCTCTTGTTCGGTATAAATTTCTCGGAGGTACAGGCCAAAACAGAAGGACTGTGGCTGACCAAGTTCGCAGATGACTGCAAACTGGGCGCCATAATTGACTCTCCAGCCGACACAAGCATCCTCCAAAAGGGCTTTATAGAAACAGACAACTGGTGCCAGAGCCATGGCCTCAAGCTAAATGCCAAAAAGTGTATAGTCATCCCCTTTGGCAAAAACAAAGTGCCCACAAATTACCACATAGGTGGTAATCCATTAAGTACAGAAGAAGTAATTAGGGACCTGGGGACCCAAGTTGATAGCAATCTCTCATTTGACAACCACGTGGCCAAAGTGGTTAGAAAAACATTTTATATAGCCCACCTAATCATGAAGGGATTCACATCTAGATCAGGGGAGGTCATCGTGCCTCTTTAATCATCCCTCATCAGGCCCATAATTGAGTACAATGCCCCTTTTGGGATGTACCTTACCAGACATCTGCAGCAACTGTAAAGACCCCAAAAGTACCTCACCAAGAGGATCAAAGGGCTCAAACAGATGCCATATGCTGCCCGGTTAAAGAAACTCCAGCTCTACTCAGTGGCATACCGCCTGCTCAGAGGCGATCTGTGCCTGACATATAAAGCCATGTCCAACACAGAATTAATGGACATGCTGCACCTCAGAAAATCCAAATCCCATCGAGCTACGCACTCGAGAGACTTGAACCTCAGCACTGAAATGAATAGGACATGCTGGAGGGACAGATTCATAACCCAGAGGCTCCCTTCACTCTGGAATAAAATCCCAGTCCAGGTTAGACAGAGTCCCTCACTGACTCTCTTCAAGAGGAATCTTGATGAGTGGATGGGAGATCGTAGGTTTACCCTGGGTATCACTTCTGTGTCACTGTTAGACAGAGGTACAGTATACTAACCTCGAAAAAGGGCATAGCAAAATTAATTTAAAATGGGTGGTGAAAGGCAAACACACTCTGGCTAGGCTTATAAATGCCCTAGGGCAGATAGCCTAGTATGAACCTATGAACCTATGAACCTATGAATATATTATAGCTTATTGTTAGATATTATAAAACAAAAATAAATGAATACATTTATACAGATAAAAGTAGAATATTCAGCATTAGACCCATGGTTAGATACTTTGAAGTTCTCCATGAATCTGCATTATTTAGTTAATAATTAAATAAAGAAGATAAATGACTTAAGAAGTATGCATGTCATCATATTCAACGAAGTATCAAAGGAAGTTTTGGTATACTTAGAAACAGTTACTTGACTAGATGAGGAAAGAATATGTAAGACATAATCTGATACTGGGTCTTTACAAGCTTGCAGTAAGACAAATCTCATATTTATTGTATTGAACTATAGCTTATTATAACAGACATAGAGTGCAAACAGTGAATAGCTTGCAAAATGTTATTATTTCAGACAAGCACGTCTAACCTACAAGAATACATTATTAATGGAATTTTTCTGCTGAAAAATGAATGGCTGTAAGGACACTCGCACTATGAAACTAGCTAAATGAATATTTCATCTGTTTATCATTGTCATTATCTAACTTACAGCTACTATTAATGTTTGGTCATTGAAATGCAATTCTAAATTGATTTGTTTCTTAGAATTGATATTATACGAATGTAAAATAGAAATTTAAGACCGTGCTCAACACATGCAATAGAATTTTTAAGGCTATTAGTAATTTAATAACAAATGAACTTTCTATTGAAATTTAAGGTTACGTAACAAACATGATATAGAACTCTGCATATGTAATTGTTGTATAGCATAGCCTTGAGCAGCACTGTCTATGCTTTCGAATTCATATATATGCTGAACTTGTAGTTCACAAATTTAAACTAATCCATAACAGCGATGACAGGTGTTAGAAATTGTTTAATTCTCTGAGTTTTAAATTGTTACTAGTGTAAACAAATTGCACAACACTGACTAAAGTATGCTCTATAAGGCAGTTACGAAATGAACTGATCATTATATAGATACTCATATAAGATAGAAAGGAGATGGATTATCGAACACATTACATGATAATTTACTTATGTTATATAAATACTTTATTAAAAAGGAATTATACCTGAATCAATGCACATGATGTAATAAATGATAAAACTTAAATGCTTGAAATCTACACCAGGTTATTCTACAGTAAGCACATCTCTAAATAACTTTGATTGAATTAATCACATATGATTGACTTAATCAATTGCAACCTCCAGAATAATATGCAAAGGAGCCTCTAATTTTTCATTAATATTTGGTTCAATTTCTGCAACGAAGGGTAATCTGTCTGAGCTTCTTAGTTCACTCAGATTGGGAATGTTATACATTCCATGTTTGTTAAAAGATTATTTTAAATATTTGCTTATATGCTTGTATAAGGTCTACTATTATACATTTGTTGATTTTTTTCTTCTGGCCTCATTCAATTTTTATTTTATATAGTTTAAAAGGAAGTAACAGCCTCACCACTGAATTCAACACATATATGGAGATTTTACAAAAAATAAATGACAAAATATACAGTCATCATTTCAATCAAAACTCTTTAAGTACAAATTAATGAGATGGACACAGCATTACTCTCATTAAATGTAAATGGTTTAAATAATCCTAGGAAAAGATCTAGCTTACTTAAATACTTAAAAATAAATAAAGCACAAGTGGTTTTACTACAGGAAACTCACTTTAAAGCTAATGATAATTTCACTTGGAACCCAAGTGACTTCCTAAAGCTATCTAATTCATCATATAGTAAAAAAAACAGGGGGGTATTAATACTATGGAAGAAAATATTATTAATCCACAAGTTTTATTTAACTATGAAGACAAAGAGAGCCTTTTATCAATAGTAATAGTAAAATATAGTAATAGTATCTGGACATTGGTGAACTTGTATTGGTTTCCGGGTATAGGTATAGGAACTATTAAAAAACACATAGAACTTATTAACAAAACATCTAAAGATAACTTAATTTTGGGAGGTGATTTTAACTGTATCTTAGATTGCCAGGAGACTACCAACAAAAGACCTTTTCGTATCACATCTACAGGGAGAACTCTTAAAAAATGGATAGATAACTTGCAATTATTAGACTCATTTAGTCTTAAGAATGAAAGTCCATTACTATTCTCCCATAGTGACTATAGATTTAACACTCAAACAAGAATTGATAAAATATCTGTATCTCGTGATTTAAAAATTAAAATATTGCATTCTTCTATAATCCCCTGTCTCCTGTCTGACCATAACTCGCTTATTCTTAGAATTTGAATAGGTTTCAAAAGATTGATAATCACCAAGAGAATTTCAGCATATTTTACTAAATTAAAAGAGTTTAAGCCATGGTTAGATTTGGAAATAAAATATTTATTGGATACAAACTGTACTAGTGACATAAATATAGTTATTTTATGGGATTCTCTAAAGACATATCTTTATGGCAAAATTATTTCTTGGTGTAATAATAAAGTGAAGGAATGGGAATCAGAGCTAACTAACATTCAAAAAACAAATCACAGAAACTGACCTAAAGGTTTTAGAAGACCCTGCTGTAAAAAAAATGAGATTGAAAAATTAAATAAAAAATATAATGATATCTTATTGCATAAAACCAATTTGGCCTTAGAAAAATGTAAATTAAATTCTTATTCAATCTCTGCCAAATATATGCATAATTTAGCTATGAGATTAAAAAGATTTTCCATTGCAAATAATATTACAAACATAATTCATGAAGGGGATAACAAGAAAAAAGTTTCAGATATAAGTGACATTTTGGATGCTTTTAAATTTTATTTCACAAAACATTATAACAATAATGACCCACTTCATAACAATACAAACATATGCCTAGATAACTTAAATTTAAATAAAATACCAGAGAGCATAAACATGAATATTCAAAAATAAATTACGATAGAAGAAATTAATGAGAAAATTAAAAGAGGTAAAAATAACAAATCCCCAGGCATAGATGGAATCATTATGGAAATTTATAAACTATTCCCATCATCTGTCATAACAATACTACAAAAGGCACTAAACGAAACATATTCACAAAGCACAATTCCACCATCATGGAGATACTCATTGATTACACCTATTTTAAAGGAAAATAAAATATGCACTTCATGTAGCTCATATAGACCTATTTCACTCCGTTATAATGACTACAAAATTCTTATTTCTATTTGGTCAATAGGATCAAAAAATCTCTAAAGTCATTAGTGATGACCAAACAGGGTTTATTTACAACAGGCACACACATGATAACATACATAGAATCTTAACCACTATAGATATTTTAAATAAAGACAAAGCTAAAGCACTAATAGTCACATTAGATATTGAAAAAGCATTTGATTCATTAAATTGGAATTACCTATTCAAAGTTTTACAAATTTATAATTTTCCTACACAATTCATCACTCTAATAAAGAATATATATAGAGACTACCTGGCATGTGTAAAATTAGGTCCATTCACATCAGAAGTAATTAAAATTACTAAGGGTACCAAACAAGGATGCCCCATGTCTCCAATAATATTTGCCCTAGCAACTGAACTTTTTCCACTGAGATTCATTCAAATCCCAAAATTAAAGGCATTAACATTTATAATAAATTTAACTCCAAAATAATGTTATTTGCTGATGATATTTTACTTACCTTGTCAAACTCAGATGAGTCTGTATGTGAATTAAACTCTATTGCTGAGAAATTTCATCAGATCTCAGGTCTAAAAGTTAATGCTTATAAATTGAATCACATACTATTAAATAATAAAAATAAATTAAATACTAACATAAATCAAATACTTGGTAAACAAGTTTCCTCTTTAGATTATTTAGGGATTGTTTTATGTGAAAACCTAGAACTAACTTTATCTATACATTACAACAATATTCTGAATACCCTAAAATTATCAATAGGAAAATGGAATAAGCTGTATTTAACCTCTGAAGATAGATTATACTTATTAAAAATGGTAATTCTCCCAAAGGTAAACTACATTACACAAGCTATCCCTATAATTCCTAGCAAAAAAATCTTAAAAGATTTAAATAGAATCATTATAAGTTTCATTTGGTACCCCCCAAAAAAACAGAATAGCTTATCTGAACCATATTAGGCCTGGGAGATGGGAGGTATTAACTTTCCTGATTTAGAAACTTATATCAAAGCATTCATTTTCAAAACGATAGTAAATTGGATAGATCGAAATTTTTCCTCAGCATGGAAAACATTACATACGGTTATTTTTCAAGAAGAATGGAAATTAGCAAAAATTATACAATTAAATGATCAGAATAATAAGCTCTGGTGCTTTATTTGTGTTAACTTGCAATACAACTGCACCAAACCTACTAATCTAAATGATATAAATTACATTTACAGTACTTTTCAGAGTTTTGTAAATAATAATGTTGATATCAAATTATGGTTCCAGTTATTAACTCCATTTAAAATTACAAAAAACTTTTTCAACAACATTCCTACAGATACCCTTAACTCATGGAAAAGAAACAACTTCATATGTTGTTCTCAATGTATGGAAAATCTAATAGTCTCAGATATGAATCAATTAATTAACACATTTAATTTATCAAGCACTGACTGGCTAGCTCTCAATACACTAATAGCTTATGCAAAAGATTTATGTAGAACAGTAGATAATTCCTCATTTAGTTACATGCCCAAATTTATATTTCATTTATATGGAATAATATATGGAGACTTTAATAATTGGTCAAATTTAATTTCAAACTTATATAAAATTATCATCAACTATAAAACAAAAGCTAATCAGAAATTTTGGAATTTCATCACTAAAGATTATACATTGTTGTTATCAAATGAGACCAAAAAAGATATATTCTATTCTATAAAGTTAACCTAAAATATACAATGTTGAAAAATCTTTGCATGGAAGCTCCTTCACAGAGCCTTTTACACTCCAAGTAAAATAGCTAAATTTAATAACATGAATGAAACATTATGTTGGAGGTGTTCATTAAAATGTAATGCAGATTGGTCTCATATTATGTATGAATGTTCTTATATAAAGAAATTTTGGGAAGATATAGGTGAATTTTTGCAAGCCATTTATACTGATTCTTTTATTTTGTCAAAGTTATTAATTCTCCTGAATATATATGAAGCCACTGCAATAAAAAGGAAAGACCAGTATCATCTTTGGACTATAATAGCAGTATCAAAAAAATGTATCACAAGGAAATGGAACTCAACTATCAGTCTAACTTTCGAGGATTTTCTAACTCTATTGAAAGAGGTAGCTTTGTTAGAAATCATAGTTAAGGAAATGAGAATCATTCCTAGGAAATGGACCAACAATCTTTGGGAGAAAGTTCTCTCCCTAATTGAGGCACTCAAGATGGTCACAAATTAACCTACATAAGAAGAGAAGTTGCAAGGAATTATCATTTATTTGTCCAACTGTTTGTTTAATAATGTATAGCGCCTGTATATGCAATAATGATTTGTATTTCTTATATACAACTGAGTTGAGGCCTATGTACATTTGTAAATAGCTATTTAACTTAAATATTTGATTTACAAAATCCATTAACTATTGTTTGTAAAAAATTCTTTCAATAAAATTATTTGAACAAAAAAATGTTTGATGACAGTGAGAATCTAGTCCTCACTGGGCTATCATCACTGCCACCTCACTGCATCAATGACTGCAGTGTCTGACATCAGCATGTCCTTGAGGACAATGATAGAGAGCAGTGTCTCCACTCTGTGTTGGCCTGCACCAAATGTATGGCACACAATCCTATGCACCATATCTGACAGTTCAGTTCAGGTGATAAAATCCCCCCTCTGCCTCTGCTCCCTGAGGGAACCATAGGCCTATCCTCTGTGACAGAACTACCTGAGGGTCCAGATAGGGCAGGGCCAGTGGGGGGGGGGTACAACCAAACTGTAGCCCAGATGTGGTGGGCCTTCATGCTATAGCTGAAGGACTGAGTATAGACCTACCTTGCTGTGCTGTAGTAGTAATAGAAACCATTAAAATATGATAATAAAATTAAAACATAACCAGAAAAATGTAAATGATTATTAAAAAAAGACAAACACAATTAATAATACTTACAAATAAACAAATAGGTAGCCAAGAAATTAAAAATTATACATAGCACAAAAATTAAGTAAAAACAACCAAAAATAACAAAAAGAAGAAAAGGGGTGGGGTTAGACAAAAAAAGGAGAAAATTACTAATGTCGTATGTGACATAAATGTCCATGTATACAATTCTATGACTCTCTTCTCACCATATCTGCCACCTCTTAATGCAAGAAATCGGTACAAATCCTTTCAAAATGGGTGGACAAAATCCCAAAGATAGGTACATATATTAAATATTACTCCTTTTAACTTAGAAAGTTGCTAGAGTAACAGAGTTTTTGGAAACATACAGTGTTAGGAACAATTTGAAGTCTAAAACTCAATTGTATGTCATTATTTAGTCCTCAGCCAATCCCAGTGATTTGTCAGGAAAACCACACATTTTATGAGGAACATACATAATATATGAAATACAAATCTGGAATTCTGCAAATATCTGAACAGTTGAGAGGTATGATTCTGCTACCTTTACTTTTAACACTACCATCTCTTAACAAATAACTTTTGCACTGACAACCAAGCTCATAACAGATACACAGTATAGTACTGATTGCATCGAGCAATCATGGATATCTCCATATATTGTATATATGCGCATTCAAATTATACTGATGACAATCTTCAGCAGGCTATTGTAGTCCCTGGTTTATAGGTCTTATGTTACATTGCAATATTGATGTAAACCTTAGCAGTATGGTATAGTTGGAAAGTGTGGTTTTTGAACCAACAACCTCTGACTACTCTGTAATACTGGACTGTTGTTTTATCCTACAGACTAATACATGCATACTTTTCCTTTACAACTGACAAATGCATACCCAATGTGATACAATTATTTAACACAATAAGCTGTGCTGACTCTTAATGCTACAATAACAGTACTGTTTGGATGCATACATACCACTTGTATCTCACATCCATGCCACTCTCACTTCAGAAGTTTGATGATTAAGAAATCTATCTGCTTGAGCTGTGGAAAAAGCAGAACACAACAGAATACCATTAAGAATATCAATCATGAGCAAATGCAGCTGCTAAATCTTACAAGTATTGCTTGTAAGTGATACTTACACATTTGTGGAGTGCCACCAGTCCAACATTCCTTGATCCGACGTTTGATGGTATCCCTCTTCCTCATCCTGAGGTCTCTGTAGTGATTTCTGCACTGTTTGCCAGTGCGGGAAATACTGGTAGCACTGGACAAATCATTGGTCAAACTATTAAATGCATCTCATTTGTAATCAGATCCATGATAGTACACCAGCAACAGCCGGGGACCATACTCATTCATTAGGAGCCCAAGAAACACTTTGGACTCCTGCACACACCTTTGAGGTTGAAATCTGAAAGCCCTACCTTGTCTAATGCAAATGAAGACCAATCTATAATGATATTTCCCACTAATTCCACTTATCACAGATACTGAAAGTGAGCACTTTTTGATTTTGCAATATTTGAAAATGGTGTGGGTCACTTACTATCACACAAACACAGGCAATATGGTTGCGCGATGGTAACCAATACAGAGATGGTAACCAATACAGACATTAATACATAAGTATATAACTGACACAATATCAGTGTGTCAGCCATCAGGAAAATAATTATGATATAAGAAATACTAGGAAAACTGCTATAATTGAGAGCGACTACAATGTGAAGTGTATTCGAACCGTGGATTTTAGGTATGGTTGTTGTAGATCAAGGAGTGTGCATATACCTTTAAGAAGCTATCCAAGGGCTTGCACTAGAGCATAAATACTTTGCACGTGTGAGCCTGTCATTTTGTAGTTAGCTGTTGAGATGTGGACATGTATGTATGTAAGATCTGTTAGTTTGTTCATATTTAAAGATGCTGCTATCCATCCTGATGTGTTTGGATATATTAAAACATCTGAACGAAACCCCAAGCCTTCTTATTATTTGTGTTAGAGATGAACGAGCAACAGTTGTCCTATACTTACAACTGTTGCTATAAAATGGATAAAAAATACTTGTCTATGTTTAATTTCATTACTATCTAATGCAAGGTCGCAACAGTAAAATAAAGGCTGCAATCCTTGTAGTTGAACCCAGGACCATGTGGATTTCAGCTCAACCCTTAACATCTGCAGCCACAGGGTAAGTTGCATGACATCTCCTAGGTTAGTATTCATTTTGAGGTTCATACTGTTAATTAAACACAGCACAATGGCACTTAGCAGGTTTGCGCAAAAGAGAATCCCATTAATAGAATGCATCCAATGTCTATTTTTAGATGTCTGGGTCCTGGCTGCTGCCTCTCTGGTCCAATCGTCCAGTTTGTGCACTACCTCTGTGCATGCAAATCAGCTGAGAATAGACAAAACCATATGTGCTAAGAGCAGCACTGCACAAAACGTGCCCCAAAAACTAAAAGAAAAAAACAAGTAATAACAGGCAGAAACAGAAATCAATGTAGGACATACATAGTACAATATGTTAGTACACATGATATATGTCTACATAGGTCTGGAATCCAAATCACCATCCAATGCACATTCAGAAAACAGGATGGGTGCCTTAACCCTGTTTTTCACACAAACACATTTATAGCAAGCAACAGCACTCATTCAACACTCAGAACAGAATCTACAGTTATATAAAATGTTACATTTTAGTTGTACATTTAGTGAAATATTCATCTTTAAAAATACTGTACTTAATGATTCCACATACTGTTATGAGTCTTGCAGAATATACAATACTGTCTTACCTTTCTGTGTTTCTTGGTCATTCAGCAGTTATGTGACCAGTCCTCTGGGACATACAGTGTGTAAACCATTCTATATCATTGCATTTATAATGTCAAAGGATATTAACTGGGAATAATATGATATGCAGTTGCCAACTAAGGAGAACACCAGGGGAGATGTCACAAACATGCATTGCCTGTCCTTTTGGGGCTGGGGGAGCAAATGTGTGTTCCTGCTATGGCACTAACAAGACTGTGTTGTTTTGGTTACTCTGCTTGTTTGGCATTCTGTCTGTTGTCTGATTTAGGGAGGGTTTAGAAGTCAGAAAGTGCAATGTGTATTCCTACTGTTGAACTTTTCTCTGTAATGCTTTCCCAGTACAAAAGTATGGTGAAGTAGGGGGATGGTTTTAGGCTCCTAGGTGGTGAGTTAGTGTGCTATGGCTTGTCTCCTAGCCAATGCAAGGACATACTGAGCACACCTATTTCTGTCTACAAAGACACCAGCTGCCGGTTCCACCTCTGACTCATCATTGGCCTTTGGCTGTGGTGACCTTGGCATTGTTGGGAGGATGTGTTCCCGTTCCCCTTGCTGATCCTGCTGCAGCTGTTTCCACAAGATTAACTTGGTTAGCATAGCACATACTATCAGCATTGTGGGACATGTCAGTGGATTGTAATGGAGGCCTTGGCCAGATATATGTAGACACTGGCGCTGTGACTGTAGTAGCTCAAAAATTTGCTATATGACATTACAGGTTGGACCATGTGTCTCATTAAGATGTTCTTCTGTGTGTGTGCATTTCTGATGTGTTTCATTAGCTATGACTCCAGTACATACCATGCATCCACCCCTAAATGAGCCTGACAGATATCCCCCATAGCAGACATTTGGTGCAGTTGGGAGAGGTGGCACATATAGGAGTAATGTTAACTGCCAGGGTTTCCATCGCACATGTTCCAGAAGATTCCCATGCCATTACACATGATGTGGCAGATTTTTGAGTGGTAAGCCTTATGGTTAATGTAGACGCCGCCCAGTTCCCCAGGTTTTGTTTTCATGTTTACCTGACTGCGATGTATGTCACGCATCACTTCAAGGAAGTGCAATACATGGTACAATTGTAGCTTTCTTGTGACTGTCTTCACAGAACTAATGGTAAAATATATATGCTCTCTGTCATGTTGTAGCATAGCATGCAGAAACGCTGTGAGATCCTGGTTGCTGATGCCTATGACACACAAAGCAGGTCCCCTGGTAATCTGTGAAAGGTACCTGTGGCTAAGATTCTAATTTTACACATACCTTATTTTCCACTGTGATATGTTCCCTCTGTTTGGCTCTAGCGCTGAGTCAAGGCTGCCAGAAGTAACACAGTTCCTGTACTGTGTCCTTGGCCTTCAAAGTCTTCTCCTTCTCTGTGCATGGCTATTGGCAGCAGCAGCAGCAGCATTGGCTTCAGCCTGCTACACAGAAAAATGTATTGAAAAAGCAGCAGCTACCAACAATCTATCTGTGATTACTTTGTGTCTGAACTCCACTATTTTCCCAATCCGCATAAAAAACAGCATGGAGTCCACATGAATGCTTTATATCTTGTTGACTAGCTACACAAGGTTGGTTGAGTAGCATGCAATTCAGTTGCTTATTCTGTAATTAACATCTCTGGAGCACAGACTAAGACAGATGCAATCCATTACTAATGCACTCCATTATAAAAGGGCAAATGTGTAGCTAGGCAAAAAGATGTGGATGACAGTGCATTGTTTAACTCGGTGACACGCTTATTTTGAGCAGTATATCTCTACAGTAGAGCATTGTACTCCAGCAGGTACATATCAGTTTTGTTATGTACATAATGCATATGTTGGAATGTAGTTAAGAATAATGTGAAGTGAATCTGTATGCACTTTTTAGAACCGTAATCATGGCGTGGTCTTATTTTTCAATTCATTTCAGAGTTACAGAGGATGTAGACTAGGCAGAAATTATAATGGTGTGTGATAACTGTGAACACGTTTCAAGGAAAGGTCATTTGATAACACTTTTAGCATTTCACAGTTGTTTGGTTAGCACAGTCGGTCCTTAGCCTGTTATTTTGTTTGGGGAGGGGGGGCAAATATGAATTCCTGCTATGGCACAAACTAGAATGGACTGTTATTTTGGGTTGGTGGGCATAGTTGAGTATCTGTTATGGCCCAAACCAGGATATGTTTCTCTTGTTACTCTCCTTGTGTTGTATCTTCACCATTAGTTTTTGACCCCTCTTGAATCTTTAAAGTCTGTCAAGTGGGGAATACTGACAGCCATCTTTATCTGTAAGCAATTTATTTGTACTTCTGTGATCTTTCCATGTGTTATCATGTTTTGTGTTTCAGGACTCAAAATGTCTGCTCATCATAGGCCCCCATTTATTGAGGTGAAGAATGACCTCATCTTAGAGGCCTTACATCAACATCAGGGTGGCCTAATGGTTAAGGTATTTGCCTTACAAATACAAAGTGCAGGGTTTGAGTCTCACAAGGGGTAATTGGCTAGGCTTACAATGGCTCGCAAGGGCAGCTAACCTAGTACTGAACTATGACTATGACTATGACTATCATGCAGTACTGCTGTCCAGTGGGTGGGCCAAAATGGCTCAGCATACAGCCCTGTGGGATGATTTAGTTTGCAACACAAATGATATTGGGCAACTCAGTCGCACTTATGAGCCAACAGAGCTCTATGATAAGAGCTGCAACTTGGCGTGCAGCTGCAGTCGCACATGATCGCCAGATCATCAGTGGTTGACCTGCTGAAGAAACCCCTCTTACTGTCACAGAGAAATTTATGGCAAACATTGCCACACAGGACAGCTCCTAGCAATCAATGTCCCAGTGCATTCTGGACGTGGACGCCACTCCTGTGTCTCAAGTTGAGCTTCCAGGTATACTTTGTTAGATCATCATTAGAATACTGTGGCATTATGAAATAGTGTCAATAGCTTATATGTGTGAGTGTCAAGTTGTGGTTTTGGTGGGGGAATTTAAGATAGCTGTAATTTTAAGCTTATTTTAAAGTTGTCAGCCACATTCTTCTTAACATTTCAGTTACTGCAGATATAGATGAATAAAGATATTACCACCTGTTATACTGTTACATGTGGTGCTGTGGCCATTACCTCTTCCTTTACTCATTTTATGGCAGTCAGGAATTCAGAGACATAGGACTCCTGAAGTTGGTAATCATAATACATTTATGTCAGTACTGTAGATAAATTCCAAGATATCTGATAATGTGTCCTCTCAAGCCTGCTGTATATATTGCTGTACCTATTGCAAATTCTGAAAAAACGATTTCATGGTTGGATTGAAACAGTGCAGGCTCTATACATGAGGGGTTGCATTGGTCAATGCAATTTGTGAGGACTAGTCCCAGAATATTACAAACACTTGTGGGGTGATGCAGTCTTTGTTTTATTTATTTATTTTACATTTGTTTACCATGAAAGTCTGACTGGACACGTCCTTTTTCAGCGGAGGCCGGGGAGAAAAGCTCCACATTGAAACAACATACAGTAATACAATATACTCTATCTGTGTTATACATAGCACAAAGAATTAAGTCAGGATGGTTAAGAACAGTTTGTATGCTCAGCTAAACAAAGCTAATGACTGGATCACTAATTGTATAAAATAAAACATGATTATGATGTACAATTCAATAAGAAGCAAAAGATTGACCCCTGGATTCACCAATCTTCCATGCAGAACTAGCCTAGTCCTGCACAGAAGCACCAGTTTAGGAGCAGGATGGCAGCGCACCATGCATATCAATGAAGGGGCACTGCCCGAGCTCCTAGGCTTACATGGAGCATGTACAAGTGCAGGGAGCATGTCTGAGAGCAGAGTTCTCAGAATAAACATGCTCCTGCAATGTAGAACAGCAGAAAGTGGGAAGAAATGAGCGAGATCGCTCATAGGTGTCCGCAGATCCCCACCAACAGTTCCCCATGTGTACAACAGCAACAGTACAAAAAAAGCAAATGAAGAAACCCTTTTATTTTTTTTAAATCCGATTAAAGCTAACCGTAGGTGTGCGGGTGTGCCCATTGCTTAGCTACGGTTAAAGCAGCTTAAAAGGCTGAAGACGATAACAAGGAAGATATATCCAAATGATGAAGCACAGCAATAGTGTAGTGGGCATAGCATTTGCCTAACAAGGAGGCATTCCTGGTTCGAGTCCCACTGCAGCACAGTCTGTTTTATATGGCAAAGCAAGTTATAACCAATATTTTTGTTGCAAAACCCACTAAATAACACATATTAATAAACTAGAGTACTGCAGGAAATGCACATGTGAAGTATCAGTGTCATAATGAATAAGGCACTAGTAAGCAGGTCTAAGCACAACTATGCAGTAGTAAGCATATGTAAGCACTAGTAAGCATGTTTGAGTGTGTTTGCGCAGGGGTAAACACTGCCTACACAGGATAAGCAATCTGGAAGCTTACTGAGTATAAGAAACTGTAACTGGAAGTTAGCAGTCCTTAGCTCCTCGCAGACATGCACACACACCCGCTTACAACATTTTTAAAGTGCCTTAATCACTCTGTATCCAACGGCCTGTGTTCTGCCAACAACAAAATAAACAGCCTCTGCAAGCCTCAAACCCAGGACCTTGTACACTACAGTCACAGTAGTTAACCACTAAGCCATCACAGCAGTATATAAGAATGAGGTTTGAACAAACAAATCCTCACCATAGGAAAACCAAACTGAACATGAGAAATGAATCTATGTACAGTGTGATGTTGTATAACCTGCTACATAACATAAATATGTGAACAGGAGTACTGCAGTAAGGCCAGATGTGAGGCACTATTGTAATAAAGTGTTGAATTCCCCAGGACCCCATACAGTGTATGTATACATGAATCTAAGATACCAGACACAGATATAAGATGTAACAAATAATAAATCGATGTCAAAAGGAAAATATAATGCTAATTAGATTTTAAGCAACACTAAGCATTGCACAGATCAGCTTACATGGTGTAAGCAATGTGTAGGCCGGCTAACTCAATCTGCCCAGTGGTATGCCCCTTTAAGCAGTGCCAACATTAAGTAAGCAGGTATGCCCATAGCTTAGCCTTTTCAAATCCATCCAATCGTGGGAAAGTGTGGGAAATCAGGCGTATTTAAACCCCACAGGCACCAATAATTCCCATAACTGGTTGCAGCTCCCTACTGTAGGCAGAATGGCTGGAGTTGGGGGAAAGCACTTGATTTAGAGCACAGTGCTGGGGCACGCAGGAGTCCAGATTCATGGTATGGCTCCTGGTAAAACACCATAAGGAGAGACTACTGCAGGGCTAGTACCAGGGCTTTCAGTATAAAGCAGAGACCTGGGACAGTCTCGCCCATGACCTTACCAGTGCCACTGGTATCCCCCAGACTGGTGAGCAGGTCAGGCATCACCATGCTGACCTAAAACAGTGGAGAGATGATCTCTTGGAACAGTAGATCCAAGGGTTCCTATCACATGATCGAAAATTGTAAACGGCGAATGCGTATTGAGCAAACCCGATTGGTCGAAACATCAAAACTTTGTGTGCGTAACATTGAAATCAACATAGGGAATATTTTCCCTTTACTTCAATGCAGTGCGGTCTCAGAGTAGGAATATTTAAGTAGCGGGGGTGCAGGTGGGCTTGCCCCCCCCTGCCTACAGAGCATAGGTAAGTATAGTTTTTTTATTTTTATTTTTTTATTATATTTTCAAAATTTCAAACATTGCTCATATGTTGTCAACTGTAGAGTTGGTGGTTATGATTATGCTTACAGTGTACTATCTGAACATTCTAGCAAAGTCTGTACAGCTGGGTCTAATTATGCATACAGCTTTCTATCTGAACATTCTCGATGTTTGAAACTTTCAAAAATATAATATAGACCCTGGATCCAAGAATCCAGGCAGATGGTTGATGCCCCAGTATTAAGTAAGTACTCATTCTACTATGTAGATAATGCTTGCCTAGCTTGTGTATACTATGGATAGGTAATGGCTAAATATCCGACAGCTGCAGATGAGTGGGCTGTGAACCAGCAAGCCCATGCTGCTAGGCTGTAAAGGCTGCGTCGCGAGGCAGGTTAGTAATATTCTTGCATGTACTGTCATAACAAATAAATATAATAGTACTAGAAAGTGTTGTAACAGTATAAAAATGTATTGTGTATGGGATGTACTGAATAAACCAGACAATATGGCAGGAAGACTGTCATATAGGTTGCGTGGAAAAAAGGTGTAATATCTAGTGTTTAAAAGTATAACCCCAGGAGTGCTTGTGTACATTCTGCTTTCATATGTTGTTGCAGTGTTGCATTCTATAAAGAGTACTGTTGTAATAAGCAGTCTTACCCACACTGTTGAACAGAGTTAAAATGTGTAGGAAGTTCAGTATAACAATGTTGGAAGTCCCAGGAGGTCAGTCATATAGAACAACTGAGGGAGACTTAGACAGAAAACATTGGAATTCTTTACACCAATTTCCTGATAGCACAGTGTACTGTGATGTCAACTGTAATATTTTACCACACACAGCAGGGGTTTCAATATGTGTACAGAGTTTGCGAGAATGTTCAGATAGAAAGCTGTATGCATAATTAGACCCAACTGTACAGACTTTGCTAGAATGTTCAGATAGTACGCTGTAAGCATAATCATAACCATCAACTCTACAGACTGTGTCAGAATGTTCAGGTAGTAAGCTGTATGCATAGTCATACCCCTCAACTGTTATGATCTGTCCAGCATGTCCAGATAACGGACCCAAATCTGCTGCCTGGTAACTTGTTCCCCTGACAGATAAGTGTGATGATCCAAGTAATGTAGGCAGCTAATACTGACATATAATGGATAGTCAGACCTGAACATAAAAAGACAATGTATATGGAAACAAACCTGTCATTGTATCATCTCACCCAAGGTGGATGACAGCTATTCCAAAATATGTCACATTAACATCTGCATCCTGTCAAACCTTGACCAGAGTGTGTGCAGTAATGGACTGCCAGGTATGTGTATAACATCAGCATGGCATCTGGGAGTATGTGTAGAATTTGTCAGGTAGTGTTAACAAAGATTTAGAATGTGTAGAATTTGTCAGGTAGTGTTAACAAAGATTTACCCCACAGCTATAACAGGTACGAGGTGTAGACTGTAGATACAACACAGTTCACTCATATACTTGTCTACAAGCATGGCATCTGGGAGTATGTGTAGAATTTGTCAGGTAGTGTTAACAATGATTTTCCCAACAGCTATAACAGGTGAGAGGTGTAGACTATACGAAAGACACAGTCCACATAAATACTAATCTACAAACATACCATTTTACAAAGTAAGGCCATCGGGTAGTGTAATAATACATGTAAGAGACAGATCACTTCAGTGACTAAAAGTTGTGAAAACTACAGGGATATATTATTTGTTAATTGACCTCTCTCTCTCTCACCCCCACCATATGTGCAACAATAACCCAATTACATACTTTAATGGGTACGTGTACACTCCATACTTTTGTTGGGACATATGTCCTATTGGTTTACAAATATTCACATTTGGTTCTATGCATGTGCCATAGGGCGGCCATGGTGGTGCTGCAGTTAGCATTGCCGCCTCACAGCAAGAGGTTCTCTGGTTCAATTCTCGGTTGGGGTGCCTTCTGTGCAGAGTCTGCATGTCCTCCCTGTGGTCGCTTGGGTTTCCTCCGGGTGCTCCGGTTTCCTCCCACATCCCAAAGACATGCAGTAGGTGGATTGGACACTCCAAATTGGCCCTAGGTGTAAGTGTGTGTGTGTGTGTGTGTGTGTGTGTGTGTGTGTGTGTGTGTGTGTGTGTGTGCCTTCTTTGGAAGGTTGGATGCCCGGCTGGCAACTCGACACCGTAAAACTCCACTGCCGATCATGAGCAGACAGATGATCCGCTGTGGCGACCCCTAACTGGGAAAAGCCGAAAGAAGAAGAAGAAGAAGGTTCTATGCATGTGCCATGTTAAAATACCCCCATACTGATGGCCTGTTGTCATCAACAAAACCTGCATGCTGTTGTAATGGCCACTGTTGTCCCATATATGCATCTGTTCTGCATAAATCTGGTGTCTTGGGTTAATGGGAATTACCTATGCATGGTGTTATAACTAAACCTGAATGCTGTTGACTATTACTAACATATATCACTCTTAAAACTGCAATGCCATAGCTTGTATGGGAAGGCTGCTCCCAGAGGACCCACCTGTCCCACCTCACGGATGCCAGCACGTCTGGGGCCCAGCCTGGGACCTCCTCCTACATTGGCTCTGCACAACCTATGGGTGGAACCGCTGCAGTGGATGGGGCTCGGACCCCCAGGGGACAGGGAGGTACCTGTCAGCCGCTGTCTTGTCCAGGCCGTGGTGCGTAGAGAGCTTGACAGGGAGTTTCGAGACCAGCTACGGCAGCCTGTGGGCCGTATCACCCAATTAGAGTGTGAGACTGCCCCTCCTACCCAGCCCCAGCATATCCACCCTTGAGGCCATGAAGGTGCAGAGGTGACTGCCCATGGATGGGGACCTCAGTCCCACTGTTTCCATTTGGGGGATCATGGGCTTGCGACTTCCAAACCCCCCTCCCTGTCCAAGTTGTTTATCCCCACATGTGTCATATATCGCCCCTGTATGTGTCTTGTTTGTCTTGTCTGTTAACCTACCCAACCTACCTCCCCAAATAAAACTACTACCCTCACCAACATCCCACTCTCACCTGAAAAAAAAAGGGCAATCTGTTCCCACAAAAAAATTTCACCCCATACATAGCTGTCCATTTCGCACACATGTCCACTGGACACATGTAATCTGGTTGAATTGGCATCACAATGAATTATTGTTGTCCTCACCCTCTCCCAGGAGTTTGAGTGTCCAAATCTATCTCCAAATTCAGTGTATATGCACAGCTATTGCTGTAGAAGAAATGGGCAGTTATAGACCTTCCCTACACCCTTCTTGCACATCCCTGGCTATTTTCCCTACTGTCTTTCCCTCTTTGTGCCCCTTTTTCACCACTTTCTATCAACCCCTTTTTCTTTTCTTTTAAAGAAATTAGCGCGGGGGTAAGTGGGAGTAAGCACTTTTAAGCAGCAGTCAGCGGGTTTAAGCCTGTTTGCATGGGGGTAAGCTATGCCTACATAGGTTAAGCCATATAGAAGCTAACTGAGTATAATAAACTGTAACCGGAAGTTAGCAGTGCTTACCTCCGTGCAAACCCATGCAAACCCATTTACAACTGCTTTAAAGTGCCTTAATCACACTGTATCCAATGGCCCGTGTTCTGCCCAGCAACAAAATAAACAGCCTCTGCAAGGCTGAAACCCAGAACCCTGCACACCATAGACAAAGTGATTTACCACTAAGCCATGAAAGATATACATAAATCTGATGTTTTCAGAAACATATCATCCAGCCCAGTCATGCTACAATACAGAGAATGTAACCAACATCTAGATGTATGTGTGCGAATAAATATATTAATATCTAAACAGATACAACATATCTATATATGTAGATATATATATATATATATATATATATATATATATATATATATATATATATAGATATATGTATATATATCAAATGTATATTTAGAAATATATACATATATATATATATATATATATGAACATATATACATGCAAATGCCTACATCGACACATATATATGTCTACATCTATATGTCGACATATGCACAGCAAGGTACATATATGTACCATATATGTACTCAGGTATATAGCTATGTAGGTATATATGGACATAGTCATACATATGTAAGCTAATATATATATATATATATATATATATATATATATATATATATATATATGTATATGTGGTGATACATCTGTAGATAGCAATGGTAGATTAACAAAAACAAATATGTCCATATGCACCATTAATGGGGTTGAGAGGCCCCAAATAATATACGTCTTGTACGGATAGGCTTACTCCCCCAAGCCAAACACGTCCACCCTGCAATACACTACCAAGTGTTGCAGATCCCATAACCAGTACCTGACATGACATGGGCACAAGATGTTAACAGTACTACATCTCACCTGTATGATGTCAGGCTGGTATTGGTAACATATCATGCAGTAAAGTATGGCTCCCATAGGAAATGTAAAATGTGGAAGCTATCAACATCCCCAGGATACATATACACAGACACATATATGCAGATACAGATATACATATATATATATATATATATATATATATATATATATATATTTACATATATATAGATATACATATGACTACACATTCACATGCAGAGATATGTACAGTAAGATACATATGTAGGAGGTGCACAAAACATGGAACAGCCACTATGCCTATAGTTCACACCTGAACAACTAGACACTGTATGGGCCACCCATACAAATGACAATCATTGCCAGCAACATATACCCACAGTGAGGTCATAGGAAAAAACACCACACACAAGTTTGCAGGAATGGAAAACCATTATTTGTGTACTATTACAGTTCTATATGCTATTTATTGCTACTGTAATTGGGATTGTCTTCACAGACATGGTGTGTGTGGGGAGTCACATCAGCTTTCCTCATGTGTGCCATTGGCTAATGACAGACATCCCAAGGATATCATAGTAAAGTACCACTGCTAGCAAGTACTACGCCTGTCGACTGAAACAAAGATATTGGCCAATATGTGTGGACATTCTGACACACTTTGTACAGTCCAGAGGTATACACAGAACCCCTTAGTGCAACACATGTGTACCAATCCTGACAACATGGATGTTAACAGCCATGTAGATGGGTATAACACATATCTGGTATACATATGCCGCCATAGGTTATGCATTCACACACACCTGTCTGGCCTGACATGTACTACCCGCTGGTACAGGGGTGCCATGGCCACATACTACCCACTAGATTTTGACATACATATGTACAGCATCCCACTGCCCTGTCTGACATACATGACTGTTAAGTGAGGCCCGGCAGCAGTACATCTGGCAAGTATCTGCACATAACATCTCACTGGGTAAGTACACTAAGCTGATAGGCATGCAACAATGCACTGTGCAGGCTACAGGCAGACTGGCTCAAAATTGGTCTACATCTTCTATGGGGGAATGCTCATGTACCTGCATATATAGCAGGCTGTACAGACATGTCACAGCACAGGGTAATATTCACCTGTGTGAAAGTGCATAATCACAACCAATGAGAACAGAGCCACAGCCACATATGGCAAGCTATCATAATATTACAGTATATGGACTATCTGTTCAGCACCATCCTCAAATGTGCCACTCACACACTAACCCTACATATACTGGGCTGCTACACAGTTTGGTCTGATGGCTGACTGTGGTATGTGACATGTGTGTGTATGGCCCTACAAACATGTAAGCCAATAAGGTAACATACAGTGAAGCAGCATGTAACATCAGATAAGATGGGACCTAGGACGATGAAAATTACCACAGTCTGTACACAGGCCAAGATACATATTAACAATACACACACTGTCGACATTCACCATAAGTACACAGACCTCAGTACTTTACAAAAAAACACAGTATGTCCAGGTAATGTCATCAAATATAACCCCTACTGTACATAACATGTGTAGCAGTCTGATATCTCACTGGCTTGTTATCAGATATGATGACACTAATTATGGTGTACAGCATAATGGCATTCCCAGGTGTCAGTGTCATCTGTCCATACAGGGCATGTTGTCAGGCATGGTATGTCCTTTGTGGGTCACATGTGATGGCACCACAGGTGTTGCAAGTGTCCATTGGGGAACATGGGGAGGGTGCACTGTCTGCATGTACGTGCATATTGGATGGATGGACAGGGTGCCATGCCCTCTGTAGCCCACTGCTATCACTCCATAGTTACTATCAGTGGCCAATATGCAGTGTACTACCCACATATTGGCTGTTGCCTAGGCATGTGTGTGTGTGTATATGAGACATGGGTTAAGAGTGTGATCTGGGGAATACCTGGCCTTGATTTCACATGTATGGGTATGGCTTTGCACCCCAGCCAGCCAGCTATTTCATATCTGCTATCGCTGTATGGTGGACATTGCGATATATAGTTGGGCCACCATATAAGAATTATGCAAAAGCTGCTCCACGTTTGCCACAGGTGTCACTCACATCCACCTCCACACAGGATATGAGTTACAAACGCAGACATACACCTGTTATGTCTGGGAGTAGAACCACTACCTAACTAGTTTATTAATTGCTGGAGTACTCCTTCCCAAAGGTGTATATGACATTGGATGACATCAGCAGGATTGCCAAAGTAGGACATTCTAATTGTAGTGACTGTGACAAGCCTAAAATGCATTGCTCCCTACACAGACAGTGGCACACGCACAAACAATCCACAACTGACATGTGTGGGTATAGAACACTTAACAGAGGTCTATATCACACTACAGCATGGAGCTGTTATAGGACACACGACATGGATTACTGGAGATCTCCTTCCCCAAATATTTATTTCACAATGAATGACATCAGCAGGATGAACAAAGTAGGACATTCAAATTGTAGTAAGTGTGACTAGCCTAAAATGCATTGCTAACTACACAGACAGTGACACACACACACAAAACATCTACAACCGACATGTGAGGATATAGAACCCCTAACAGAGGTCCATATCACACTACCACATGGAGCTGTTATAGGACACACCGCAGGGATTACTGCAGAGCTCTTTTCCCCAAAGGTGTATTTCACAATGAATGACATCAGCAGGATTGCCAAAGTTGGACATTGGAATTGTAGTGAGTGTGACTAGCCTATAATGTATTGCTCCATACACAGACATTAAAACACACAAAACATCCAGAACTGCCATGGGTGGGGATGGAACCCTACCACAGTTTTAAGTCACACTAAAGCAGTACTCAGTTATGGCATGCACTACAGAGATTACTGGGCTACAACATTCCCAGAGGTGTATTTCTAAGTAGATGACATCAGCAGCCTTGCCAAAGTTGAGCATAAGAATTGTAGTTAGTGTGGGTACCCTAAAAAGCATTGCTCTCTACACAGACAGAGTCAGACAGACACACACACACACACACACACACACACTTGCCATGTCGGGGAGTAGAACACCTACCTAACTACTTTATCACACTACAGCAATATGCAGTTATAGGACACGCTACAGAGATTACTGGGCTACAACATTCCCAGAGGTGTATTTCTAAGTAGATGACATCAGCAGCCTTGCCAAAGTTGAGCATATGAATTGTAGTTAGTGTGAGTACTCTAAAAAGCCTTGTTCTCTACACAGACAGAGTTAGACAGACATACACACACACTTGCCATGTCTGGGATTAGAACACCTACCTAACTACTTTATCATACTATAGCAGTACCCAGTTAGAGGCCGCACTATGGAAATTACTGGGCTATAACCTTCCCAGAGCTGTATTTCTAGGTGGATGACATCAGTAGCCTTGACAAATTTGAGCATTTGAATTGTTGGTAGTGTGACTACCCTAAAAAGCATTGCTCTCTACACAGTCAGACATGCACACAGACACTCACTCACCAAGTCTGGGATTAGAACTCCTACCTAACTATTTTATCACACTTAAGCAGTATGCAGTTACAGGACATGCTATGGAGATTACTGGGTTGCAACCTTTCCCAGAGGTGTATTTATAGGTGGATGACATCAGCAGCCTTGCCAAAGTTGAGCATTTGAATTGTTGGTAGTGTGAGTACCCTAAAACCCATTGCTCTCTACACAGTCAGACATGCACACAGACTCACACAGTTGCCAAGTCTGGGATTAGAGCTCTGACCTAACTAGTTTATCACACTACAGCAGTGCGCATTTATGGGATGTGCCACGGAAATTACTGAGCTACAACTCTCCCAAAGGTGTATTTCACATTGGATGACCTCAGCAGGCTTGTCATAGCAGGGCTATGGGTTGGGCACTGTGTGTTCATGGGCCTTAACCCATTCATCTAGGGGTTGACACACCACATGCGGGCACACACAGGGTCATATTTCACAGGTACGTGTATACAGCTGCTAGATGACTACTTACTTGTACAGTCATGTTGCACAGCTGGCACGTACACCACATAGTCTGTCATGCTGACAGATACTGGTGGCTAGTATCTGCAGTGAGTGACATCTGCATCTCATGTGTCTGGGGCCCTTTGGCTGTGTGCTGGGTGGGAAAGGCCTGGATGGCTCCTTGTCACAATCACCTTCTTCCACACATCTATGTCAGTCTACCTTTGGCTTATTATAGTGTTTTGTTCATGCATATATGTCTGTATTCCTATCCACTGTGTGTGCAAGGCATGAGTGTTGCATACTGATGAGTGTCTGCACTAACAACTGCAACTGCCATGTATGCCTGGTCCACCAGTGTTTGCAGACATGGCCTTCATGTGTTTAAGTGTGTGAGCATGCCCAGTATGACCTTTCAGTATGTTGTTGAGTGACATTGCCTTCATTTCTCTAAGTGTGTGAACATGCCCAGTATGGCAGACTAAACTGCATGTGTGGATCGAGTCCAGGTAGTTTGTACTGCAGTGCTGACCTATGTGTTGTACACCGACAGGTAGCATGCTGTATCTGCAGAGTATCCATCGATCATTTCGCATTGACTGTTAATACATTTCTGCATAGCAGGGGGGGCACACCTGACTGTTACTATGTTTCTACATAGAATGCGGGGCACACCTGACACTTGTACACATTTGCTAGGACTGTACTGGTATGTCAGGTAATCCATTTCAGTCTGTAGTCTTACCTATCTTGCTGGCTAGAGGCATACCAGTGTACTACAGATCTTAGCTTTTAATTACCTACATATTAGTTTCTGACATCCTACCCTTCAAAACTGACATCCCACTGCCTGACCTGCTGTTGTCTGGTCTGTGTAGGCCTGGGGGAGAGGTAACCCATAGGCCTCATTCAGAGGCCATAGCACAGCATTTGTTTGTGTTTGTCTACACCTGTCCTGGTGGCTATGACTGTTGTTAGTTATGTGACACTCCCCGACTGGCATGTGTGAGTCACTTACCTTGTGGGTGTCCCAGTATTGAGGGTAGTGCTGCAGGGCTGCCTATATCGGATGCACATAGTACACTCCCTACACATGGTTAGGTACAGGTAGTGTAATGTTTGGCATCCCTTTTACTGTATGTGAGAGTCGGAGAAAGGTGTTCTTCTCTGGGTCCCTCCTGTGTCAGTGTATGTGCTATGCATTGCCTCTTTGCTAAGGCCAGGGCATACTCAGCACGCCTCCTTTTGCCTACCGGGGAAGTCTCAGATTGTTCCTCTTCTGGGTCACTCTGTGTCTGTGCAGGCCTTGGCAATGGTGGGGAGCTGTGTGGCCCTGCCCCGTGCTGTTCCTGCTGCAGCTGTTTCCACAGGATCTTATTGTGTAGCATGGCACATACAAGGATGATTTGGGTACATGTAGCTGGTGAGTATTGCAAGGCTCCACAGGTTGTGTCCAGGCACCAGAACTGTGACTTGAGCATCCCAAACACATGGTCTACTATAATTCTCATCTGTGCGTGTGCCTCATTATGGAGTTCTTGCTCAGGGGTGTGTGCATTTCTGATGGGTGTCATCAGCCATGGCACCAGTGTGTATCCAGCATCCCCCACTAGGTGACCGTGAAGGATGTCCCCATTGGCAAATCTCTGGTAGAGCTGCATCAGATGCCAGATGTGGGAATTGTGATAGCTTCCAGGGCAGCCAGCACACACATCCATTATTATGCCCTGGGCATCGCACACAACCTGGCAGTTGATGGAGGGGAAACCCTTGTGGTTAATGTAGACCCTACCTCGCTCACTGGGTGGTGCTTTGATGCATATGTGCATGCAGTCTATAGCACCTACTACCTCTGGGTATTTTGCTATTTGGTGGAACAGTTGCATATTGCTGGCCAACACCTCATGGGTGTTGGGGAAATATATGTGCTCACCGACATGTGCTGACATGGAATCCAGGAACTGGTGGAGTACCCTGGATGCTAATGCCTGTGAAATTCCCATCATATCCCCAGTTGGCCTTTGGAAGGTTCCTGTAGCTAATATTCTTAGGCATGCATATACCTTGGTATCCACTGGGATGGGTTCTCCTCTGTTAGTTTTGTGTGTCAGGCGTAGCCGGCACAGCTCAACAATTTGCTGTAAGAGGTCCCTGTCCACCCTATAGTGCTCCACTATCTCCAGCTCATGTAGCCCCTGGTAGGTTACCCTGAGTCTGTGCACTCTTCTCCATCTCCTCACTGTGGGTTGGTCGACAGCATTCACATCATCACCACCCCCAGCCTCTTCCACGAGTTGTACGAAAGCTATTGCAGCCCCTATAATTTTCTGCTTGGAGTGTTAAAAGTGTCCCACTTGTTTACACCAGTGGTGTAGAGTGTGGGAAAAACAGAGCGGAGGGTGTTTGCTTAATTTATAGTGGTGTTCTGGGGTGGGCTGGTCTGCTGCCTGTGTAATTGGCTGATTCTGATACATTTCACCTGCCAGCTAAGCTAGTTCTCCTTGGTTACCTTCCTACTGCTGTTTTCCCTTCCCATTGCCTTCCAGTTTAAGCCCGTGTGCGCGCTGCGCAAACACATTGTTCAAATGTGCACAGTGCTGCTATTTCCTGGTTTAACTTCTTTTTTCTTCCTGTAAAACACACCCGCTTAGGCTTTCAAAAAGTGCTTGGCAGGTTTAGACACCCCCCTAGTTTATGTGCTAAGCTAGGAGCAAATCCGAGCCACAGGGCTCCAATCCACTTACAGTATGCCTGACACACCTCCCCATGATGTCACCTAACTCCTAGGCTTGCACCAAGCTATTCCTGCTCTTACACTGTTGGGACCTGACTCACATGCTGGGGAAAACTGGGATTCAATATCATTCCCCTCATTTGCATAAGATTGCCTGCTGATGCATAGTTACGTCTCACACTGATCCTCCCCACTTAGCAACCACTACTCCCTGGCCATGTTATCTTCTGCCTGCCATTGACTTGCATGGCAGAATACTGATTTTAGTTAGAATGCTTAATTTAGGTTTATTTTGTTATTTTCCCCTGATCCCATTTGCGCGCCACTGCTCTACACTTAAACAGCCGAGATCGGCTAAAAAAAATTAAAAGTTGATTTTTTTTTTTATTTTTTGTTTTATTTGCAATGCCAATGGCCTTAGACGAGGCCATTGGTATGCTTCCTCAGAGATATGCAGCCTTTATTTGGAGCTGTCACAGCTCCGTTTTGGATTTCGCAGAAATGTACTCGGTTACTAACCAAGTACATTTCTGCAGATTGCACTAGTCCTGCACGGATGGTCGCAAGCTTCCTGGATCACAAAATCACCTCATTTGCACAGATTTATCCTGCAAATGGGGTGATTTGCATACAAGGGCTTAGTCTGTGCAGGATTAGTGCAGGAGTACCCATGCATGCCCCCGCAGGCTGTTGCTGGATCGCATGGCAGACATATTGCCTACTAGAGCTGCTGCACTGATCCTGCATGCTGTGCAGGGCATAGTGAATCCAGGGGCATATCTAAGTAGTGAAGCATTACATCATTATACATTTGTGTGGGAATAAACCGAGACCAAGTTCCATGGAATATGTATTATCAAAGTCCAAGAATTCTTGCACAAGTGTCTTTGGCCTTATATAAGTTTCCAATCAATGTAGTTATAGTTGTACTCCTGGATGACCACAAGAACCAAAAAAGCAAACTGGAAGATGCAGAAGAACAGAATGAAATCCACACGATGTTAGCATAATAAAAACTTTTAATCCACGCTTTCGTAACCAAACTTCTTCAGAATAAAATATACATTCTCAACATCACATTTAAAAACAGTTTCAAATACGTCTGCACCAATAAACACATCTTTCCACTTATACAATTATACAATCAATCAATAAAATTTCAAAGCTCAGAAAGTTATTTCCTTATATACACTCTACAGTCTTTAAAAAAACCTTTAATGTTGACACCATCATTTATACCAGGTGTATAAATGATGCTGTCAACATTAAATGTTTTTTGAAAGGTGAAGGTGGACAGAATGTTCTGGCTTCACTATTGAATACCATGAAAGATATTCATCAGACTTTGCAACTGTTAATTCCGGAGAAGGTGAATACCATTCGGGTCTGGTCCATCTCAGATGATGAGGTTGAGATGGTGGGAAATTTTAATACACATTCTGCTGAACAAGGTAAAAGCTTTGAAGCTGTTCCTAAAATTAAGCCTTATGCTGACATAGCTTCAGTATTAAATACTAAATTGGATCCTTTTTCATCTTCTGAAAAACCTATAAACAGTATATAGTGAACACTTACAGAGACATGTGCAACAATTTGGGCAGATTATTAAAGAAATACAAAAGTCTAGACTTGGAAAATAAATATTTTTTATGCTGCGTAGAGTTGGGTATGGCCCTAAGGGGCTGAGATTCTTTAAATGCCAAAATGGAGTTGACAGCTCCGATGAAATTTCTGTTACACTAAAAGACTTCTTTAACAATGCTGCTCTTAAGTTCCTGAAGTTGCTCATAGACAATAACTGTAAAATCATGACTGGGCTAAGGGAAAAGATCTGTAAAATAGATGAAATCTTGCTTAAGGACTATCACAGCAAGATTGGAGAGTAAGTCGAGTACCATACACTCTCTCTGAATTACAAAAACATGAAGAGGTTATAGTCAGTCGTAAAAACCACAAGCTCAAGCAAGATGCTGCTGTGTATGAAAATAACACAGCATATGTTGATTTTTGTGTGTTTAACAAATGCACTAACCAGGACAAATTCAAAGTACAAAATAATCAGACCAAACATTTCCCCTTTAAGAAACACACCAATGAAGTCCACGCCCCCAGAACTAAGAACTTTCAAGCAACTTCTGAAGTTAGATCTTTAAATAGGGAAGGAAGTAGTGACTCTGTAATGGATATTGTGGAAGCAGGAACTTCTGGTGTTGGCAATGGACTGTTTGTTAATAATCGTACAACAATCAATGATGAAAATGATGGTGGGGCTGGAACTAAGACTTTTTTAGCCGAGGAGAAAGAGGGCAGAAGCCAGAGAATGTGCACTTTAAGGAGAAGAGAACGAAAAGTGTCAAATTCTTCAACGGAAAATTAAACAGGTATTCTGTACCTGTAAATAATGTTATAAAGTTGCCTACTTTTGTTTTAAATGAAAATCATTTAAAAGTTTTGAATTTGGGCTTAAACTTTGTACCCTCAAGAAGAACAAGCATAGCAAACACTGTGTTAAGCCTTAAAAAGTACATGAGGTCTTTAAACTTGAAATATGTATTTAAAGACATGTTAGTAACCGCACTAAATATGTAAAGCCTTCATGCTACAATCCTAATTTGCTGCACACTATTAAAGTTTTTGAATCAGCTTGTGAAAGTGAAATAAAGAATGTTATGGGTGAGGGGGTAAAGAAAAGAAAAATATATCACAACTTATCTAAGGAAGAAAAGAAAGCCCTGAAAGAAATTCAGGAGAATGGCAACATAAGAGTAATGAAGAGTGACAAGGGGGGTACCGTAGTCTTAATGAACCAAGAGGAATATGTTATCTGTAGAGAGAAAATGCTAGATAACAGTTTAGAATACAAATGAACAGACATATTGGAGGTAGCTAGGAGCTACAGGAATGTTTACTCTTTTTTTGTTTGAGAGTTTAATGAACAGTAATTTAGAAAAGTACCTTTATGATTTTTGTCATATAGACAATCCAGAACTAGGTTCCTCCTTTGGAATTCCTTAAACACATAAAAGGAAAACTTGTCCTCCATTGTATCTGCCCCAAATTACATTACAGAAGGTATTTCCTTATTGGTGGATTCTAAGTTAAATCCCATTGTTCAACAAATTAATTCATACTTGGAAGACTCATGGGACTTTTTAAACAGTATCAGGGAACATACTTTAGTTTCAGCTTTTGATCCCACCACACAAGTGATGTTTAGTCTTAATGTTCTCTCTCTCTTCACCTGTATTCCCCATCTAGGGGGAGTTGAAGAAGTCAGAGAATATTTAAATACATTTTTCACATTCAGTAATTCTGAAAGCAATTTTTATTGCAAATTAATAGATGTTTTATTAAATAGCAATTTTTTTGTATTTAACAAAAAAAAATGCAAACAAATTTGGGGTGTAGCTATGGGGTTCCCTGCAGCACCGTCTTTTGCGAACATTGTGATGGGTCATTAGGAATGTACTATGTTGGAACCACTAGTAAGAGATTTATTGAGGACTTGTTTTTGTCATGGTTGGGGATGTATAAAAAGTACAAAGTTTTGTTGACACCCTTAATTCCAGATCAGGATACTTAAAATTTGTTATGGGAGATGTGGGACTAAAAGTCCATTTTTTGGATGTGATTCTGGAATGCGATGTTAAGCTTCACAAGTTAGTTAGTAGGATTTTTAGGAAAGAAACTTTCACTAATAATTGTATTATACCAGCATGCACCCTCGTTATATGAAGAATAGCATCCCCAAAGGACAGCTCATAAGAGCTAGTTGAACGACAAGTGAAATGGGTGACTTTTTGAAGGAAATAGAATTTATTACTACCTTGTTTGTTGAAAGAGGGTATAGTAAGACCCCGTTGAAAGACTAGGCTGAATATGTTACACAGAATAGGGACAGTCTCTTTCCAGCCATCCTTGAGCATGGGTTTTCCAACATCAATACAAAACAGAACCATGACATGAACACATCTGATGTTAGTAATTTCTTTTGCTTAGATATGACAGTAGACAGTGGTATTATCAGAAATATTATTTCTGACAATTGGAAAATTCTAGAGGGAAACAAAGACTTGCAATCTATAGTGGGGACCCAAACAAGGTTTGTATACAAAAATCAAAACAACTTAAAAAATATTTTAGAAAGAGAGAGAAACAAATTTGCATATTGTTCTAACATCACGCAGAAAAGATGGGGCATGTATAAGTGTGGAAACTGTAACATACGTAGATACATTTCTGCAGGTTCCTCGGTTAATTTAGAATATATGACGTATACTTTGAAAGTTCCAGGGCATTTTAACTGTATGAGCAAAGGAGTTGTATACATTGGTATGTGTGCACATTGTAGTGCATTCTACATTGGTATGACTACAAGAGTCCTATGCACCAGAATAAAAAAACATTATTACAATATTGGAAAACAAGACAAATGCTTTTAATAAGCATACTATCATCTGTCCTATGTATAAAAAATGTTTTGTTTTCTGTGCTGGAGCAAGGAAGTCATGATTTTAGGGGTGGCAATTTCAAAACAAATCTTGAACAAAAGGAGGCTTTATGGCAAATCAGATTAAATTCAGATAAAAAACCTGGTATAAATGATGCTGTCAACATTAAATGTTTTTTGAAAGACCATAGAGTCTATATAAGGAAATAACTTTCTGAGCTTTGAAATTTTATTGATTAATTGTAGAATTTTTTAAGTGGAAAGATGTATTTATTGGTGCAGAGGTATTTCAAAACTGTTTTTAAATGTGATGTTGAGAATGTATTCTGAAGAAGCTTGGTTACGAAAGTGTGGATTAAAAGTTTTTATTACGCTAAATTGTGTGGATTTCACTCTGTTCTTTTGCATCTTCCAGTTTGGTAGTTATAGTTGTAATCATCCTTGAGTAGGTTGTTTCATTCAACTTTAATTCTTACAAGTATGTATAAACAAGCTGTGTGACCTTTCTTGTTCATGGGAGGGGATGTATAACTGGTGATAACATTTGGGGGTTTCTTCACCACAGTAAATTGGAATTACATTAACTCCATAGACTTATGTTTTCAGCCCCTGTAAAGAAAGAATTATCTTCAATGAGGAGAGGTAATCCACCTCATGTGGTTCACACAACTTCACATTGCAGTCTGAATGTGTGGAAGGCATTGTAGCCTTGCAAGACGAGGCTACTTCCTGCAGCCTTGCATCAGGTTCCAGTGACTGCACAGATATCCACCACTTCCATTGGGTAAATGCTGACACAGAGTGAAGTCTCTGATGTTAACTCCTGCAGTTTATCAGCACGATTCTTACTTTGTTGGAGTTATATATTTTTCACATAGTAGTATCTGCTTTTGTGACATTGCATAATAAAGGCATTATGGTGGAGGCATGTGCCTTAGCCAACAAGTGAAAGCCTAGAGGTGCCAGGTAAAATCTATGTCTTTCAAACCAGTGTGTTCTATCCACAATGTCATACCAGGCTGACAGGAACTGGAAACCCTTAGAATGATACTCAGATACATAACCAATTTCAGAAGATCATTTGTTCTTTATATTGTTGTATCATCCTTGGTAAGCTCATAATGCAGGTCAAACATATGGACATACATGCCTGGGACACATATTTAGAGTGCTCAATCATGTCCTTCTCCATATATTCCCTAGAGATACTTCTGAAGTTGTGCATGCCAACACCAACTATGATGGATTAATTGTGGGACTTTTTGTGGAGAGACTTGATTGCATGTGTGATGTTACAAGTACTTGTAACACACAGCTGACTCTACATCTCTCCTTGTTTAAGCTGGTAATTTGGGCAGGTGTACGGCTCGCTATACAATCAACTTTAAGGACAACCTTTGCAATAGATAAGTATTGCCTTAGGCACTTCCTAAGTGAGACACTGGTGCTGCTTTTCTTATGTGTATTGTGTGGTTTGGGTTTAGTGTTAGGTGTACCATGACTGTGCTTTGGATATCCCTGCTATTTCAGTAGGTTGCTGGAGAGTGCCTCTACCCGGGTCTATATTATATCCTCGAACACTTAAAAAAGCGAACGCTGATTGATTGAACTTATTTTCACGAAACTGCAAAATATCGAAGCAGCAGAAATTCGATTTTTTTCCTAGGAAAAGAATTTGGTTGTCTGTTTCTGTTGCTTCAGTATTTTCAGTGTTATGGTGGAAAGTTACTGGTCGGATTCAGGTAAGTGTGCGATTGTGTGGATGTGAGTGTTAGGGTGATTTAGGTGAGTTAGGGTTAGGGTTCGGGTTAGGTGTGTGTGCGATTGAGTGGACATGAGAGTTAGGGCGGATTTAAGTGAGTTAGGGTTAGGGAGCGGGTGAGGTGAGTGTGCGACAGTGACAGACCTTAGGGTTAGGGTTTGGGTTAAGGTAAGTGGGTAGTTAGTGGTGTGTGCATAGTTTAGTGTAGGGTTAGGTATCAGATTTTAGGTGTATGTGTCTGGATTTCTGTTTGTTTGGTGTGCTTGTGTTGTGTGTATGTGTTTTGGATCCCTGGGAAAAAAATCACTGATCTGACTGTTTGAGATTGTAAGCTTTCACTTAAATTAGGTCGATCAATCAGCGTTCGCTTTTTTAAGCATTTGATGATATAATATAGACCCCCTCTACCCATGATGGTAATTCATTGATGTTGTAGTACAGGCCTGAGCCATTATCTGCACCGAGTCAATAAAAACATGTCAACTAGGCTAGCAGATGAAAGAAAGGAACACTGACAGCTCATAATGTGAGGTCTGATGCTGGTATCTGCATATAGAATGAGAAAAGGATGGGTGTATGTGATATGGCGCTATTTTTGGGGGACTAATATATGGAGTACACAGTAGAAGGTCTGTACAAAGTGAGATATATACTTATGTTGTGGAGAAATAAGATGTGACATTAATGCTTGATTAACTAACATTTGCCCAGCTATGTTGAACATTCAGAGATCTGCTCTGCTATGTAGCATTGGCTGATTTTAAGGGAAATAATCTAGTAAAACACAAAATCCAAAAGGATCCAAAACCAAGATAAATCCAAGGCAGAAGGTCACAAGCAGCAACTGTTTTATTTGGTGAACCAGTCAAAACCAAGAAAATAAATTACATACATATTAAGTGCTTTCGTCCCTCACTAGAACTTCATCAGAATATAAAAACAGTTAAGTTACAAAACTTTTGTACACACATCCACGAGTAAAACTTCCTTTGATGTTTCAAGAGGGAGTGTCTCCAACCATTCCTAGGCAAAGTAAGCTCACAATGCCATCTAGAAAATCACATTAAAATGAGGAATATATAATACTATAACCATGTAAAACTTAACTATCTTAAAATCATGCACATAAAAATCACTCCAAGAAAACCTAGTACCTAAAAATAACTTAACATTCAAAGCATGAAATAAGATGGAAAAAAGATGTTAAAACCAATAGTAACTGGCAATAAGGGCATTCAGTTAATGAGTATATAAAATCTATGTCCTGCATCATTTCCCTGAAGGAGGTTAAATGGGAGAAAAAAATATGTGTTAAATATAAAGTTCCCATAAATTGTGCATTTAAAATATAAAAAGTGTACTTAAAGTGCTAACCCTTAGTAAAGGAACCAGAGGTATTATTGTACCATACAGCCCTACCTCTTTTTTATTGCCTAGTCAGTGCTTTAAATTTTAAATGGGGTGCAATGGAACAAAACTCATTAAGTCCAGCCCAACCATGGGCATTCAAAGTCAATTGCCAATGCAATTCCATTAGTTCCAATAATTGTACCCATGGACCTCCCCTCATTCCCTCCTTTAATCCTTCCATAACTATGAACTTAAATGTGTGACTTTCGTTGTCCAAAACATGTCTTGCCAGGCATTACTGAGGTTCCTTTTGTTGATGTTATACTGGTGTTCCTAAATTCTTTCCTTCAATCTAGGCAAAGTTGGCATAAAAATGCGTAGACAACCCTCATAGAATTACAGACAAAATTTGACCTACCTTTGAATTCATTGCCTTTAATAAGAAGCTTGTCACACATTAGAATGAATTTGCATTGGAAACAGAACCCACATTTCTTCATACGACATACCTGATGCATGTTTTCTTTAGATGTGTGTTCCAAAATTTCCTTCAGGTTCCTATCTCTTCTAAATGTAAAACTGGGTTGTGTCCCAACTTTTCTCTGAAAGTGGAATTTTCACAAATAATTGCCCATTTTTTTTTCAATAACCCATTTAAGTGTTCTGTGGTCCATACTAAAGGTAGTTATGAAATTCATGGAGTAATGAGGTCTGATCAAATCCAGTTACATCCCCTTCTACATCAGCCCCTATATTTTGTATTCTAAAATTTGTTTGACCCTCCTAAAATAGGTTTGTACCATCCAGAATTTCTTTTTCTCATAACCTTCAAATTAAGCTCATTGAGCAATGCATCAGCATGACCTCTCTTATGGAACACCCCCAATAAAAGATCATATTCACTGTGAAAGTCCTCATCCATGGTGACCATTCTAGCAGCTCTCACCAGTTACCCTTTCACCATAGATTTCTTCTGATGGAAGGGGTGGTAGCAGTTGAAATGGAGAAATGAGTGGGTTTTCTAAAAATCAGACCAATAAATCTGTGTTTATTCCTGTTCTTAGTCAGGAGGATGTCCAGGTAAGATATTTTCTCACTCTCAAATTCATACATAAATTTTAAAAAGTTACTAGTCTTGTTAATGTATGTTAAAAATGAATCAATCTCTTCTACCCCACCCTTCCATAAAATAAAAATATCATCTAGGTACCGTGTATAAAGTGTATCTTTGTACTGTGGATGATCTAACACATATTGGTACTCCCATTGGGCCATCACTATATTAGCAAACATTCCACCACAAGGGGAAGCCATAGCTACCCCAGTTTTCTGAAGGTAAAAATCACCATTAAAATCCAAAAAATTGTTGTTTAACACCAGCTCTAACAACTCCTCATATAGGTTGATGTCATGCTGTGGACCCCTTTTCTGTGTAAATAACTGTCCACCATATTAATTCCTTCATCCTGGGGAATGGCACTATTAATCCCTTACATAAATTGTTAAACATACATCATCATCCTCAAAATGTGTTCCCTCCATGAGGACTAAAAAGAACCACGAGTCTTTACAAATCTGTTTTTCGCTGTGTAAATGCACTTTTAGTTTTTTGTCAATAAATCTTGCACTGGGGTATGTGATGCAATTATGTCCATTGACTATAGTGCACACTGGGGGGTCTGATACACTCTTGTGTATCTTGGGGATGCTAAATAACATGTGGATTATGGGAGGAGGGCATGTGTAAATAGTTAAAAAGATTCACATCAATTCTCCTTTCAAGTAACAGATTATTGACTGCCTTTGAAATGTTTTTTGTAGCTTCAATTTAGTTTATTTTTTGAAAGCTCTTGACAAGTATTAGTATTTAAAATTCTTTTCATACCTTCATTGTACTGATGGATATCCATCACAATGATTTCCGCCACGCTTGTCAGGTTTCATGATGTGAAACTTTTTCTGTTTAAGAAATCTTTGGTTGCTTATCTATTCCTTACTCAAATTGCTCTTACCATTGCATTTCCCCATAAAAGCATTCCTTATATCAACTTCACAAACTTTCTCATATAACCCTAAAAAAGGGTGTAAGGGTGGGTTAAAGGTACTAGGTATGTAAAAATGATCAGACCTGTCAATGTTCTCCCCTAGCATAATTCTAAAATTCAGTTTCCTTAGATAGATTTTCAAGTCCATTAAGGTGTTTTTTTAAGTTCACCCTCCTTGCTAGTCCAAAGGTTCTAACCTTATTAAGAAAATCAGCAATACCTGTATCAATTGTAGGATCAGAAAAATTGTAAACAAAAAAATTATTGCAAGAATTTTTTACAATGGCAGGACTGTTACTAAATGCATTTTGGTTTAAATTATCCTGTGTAGTACCCAAACTTAAATTTTATTGGTCAGAAACCTCACTTAAATTACTATACCAAAAATCAAGTCTAGAATGCATATTCAGCTTCCCCAACCCAACCCCCACCCCCCACCCCTGTTGTTTGCTGGCACGGTGAACTGGTTTGATGATGTCCATTTCTGCATGTTGGGGCACTTCCAAAAAACTGTCCATTGCTAGACGTTGTGTTTGTTTTGTTTTGTTGGCTTTGCTGTTGTCTCTTTTTGATCATTGTGGATCTCCTAACTGAAATATTGTCATTATTACTGTTAAGATAACTGTTATTCCTTTTTGCATTCTTATTTTGATTGCGTGACCATTATGTTACCTTTGTTTAGTTGAATTGTTATCCTGATTATTGTTTCCAGATGCACAACTTGAATACATTTTCTCCCCCAAGTTTGACCACTTGGGGATGGAGAGTAAACAGTCACATTAGTATAGTCCAATCTGTCCCTCTCTGGTTTGCCAATTTTCTTTTCATGTAAAATATGCAACTGCTGTCAATACTAGAAAAAAATTCTTTGGCATTCAAATTTATACCTGTCGAAATCAATGCCTTCCTTTATTTTACTGTCAAGATGATTTAGCTCCTCCTCAAGAACTTCAATGAACTTATTGATGTGTTTAACCAAAACTTCCAAGAATTCACATCCGTGTCTATCTAAAAGTTGAATAAGTTCAGTGTCCAAGGGGGAACTGGGTTCGTGACCAGCAGGGTACTTCCATAACCTAAGCCCCTTTGGGATAATTTTATTTTTAATATATTCAAGTAAATAACCATTCTCAAGTTGTGTTTTCTTATATTTCAGTAACTTGTAGTCAAGCAACTTTAAGTTATTAGATAAAATATCATACTCACGTTGTAGGTTATTCCTTTGAAAGCCAAAGTTGTTTGGTGACCAGTCCTTCAGCATAGGTGTAGCAGAAGGTGAAGAAATATCTCTGTTCCCAACATTAATAAAACCATCCCTGTCACAGGCCCCTGCTACAATGTTCAATGCAGTCTCTTAAGAAGGAGAGCTCCTCTCCATTGTCATGAGGGTCCTGTTTTGCAATGGATTAGGTTGAAGGTATCCTACTCCGTCTCTTAAGGGAGAACATCCTGATGACTGAGCTTGTGTTTTGTTAGCAGCTATCAGGTTATCCACAGTTCTTGTTAATGAATCCCATTTTCTGTGAAAACATTTCAATAATCAAAGTCAAGTTCCCCGAGTTACTTGGTGTTCCCTCAGCTGTGTTATTGAAATGAAGTTGAGATCCATTGCACTCACCACCTCCTTCTGTCATTGTAAAATAAGAGAAGCTGGTAAAACACAAAATCCAAAAGCCTCCAAAACCTAAATCCAAGGCAGAAGGATGTGAGCAGTAACTGTTTTATTTGGTGAACAATTAAAACCAAGGCAAATAAGTTACATATATATTAAGTACTTTTGTCCCTCATCAGACCTTCATCAAACATAAAAACAGTTGTTTTATTTACGCTATTTATGGGAACTTTATATTTAACACATAATTTTTTCCTCCCATTCAACTTCCTTCAGGGAAATGATGCAGGACATACATTTTATATACTCTTTAACTGAATGTCCTTATTGCCAGTAACTATTGGTTTTAACATCTTTTTTCATCTTATTTCATGCATTGAGTGTTAAGTTATTTTTAGGTACTAGATTTTTTTGGAGTGATTTTTGTGTACACGATTTTAGGATAGTTAGGTTTTACATGGCTATAGAAGTACATATTTTTCATTGTAATGTGATTTTTTTTATTTTAGATTTTTTATACAGAAACTATTTTTTTAAAATACATAAGCTATGTTATACAAAAAGGTTACTCTATTCTAACTGGCCTGTAAGATAACATGCTGTCAAGATGAAGTGCATTTAAAACTTCCGAACACTAGATGACACTGTGATATTACTTTGCCTAAGAATGGTTGGAGACACTTCCTCTTGAAACATCTATTACTCATGGATGTGTGTATAAAAGCTTTGTAACTTAACTGTTTTTATATTCTGATGAAGTTCCGATGAAGGACGAAAGCACTTAATATATATGTAACTTATTTGTCTTGGTTTTAAAGGTAAATAATTTAATTGTTTTGTTCTGCATCTATTACTGCAAAGAGTAGAGTTCTCTGCATGCAAACAACAGCAGAGCAGCTAAGACAATGAAACACTCTAGAAGATCAAAATGAGACCAGAAACAGTTAACTGAAAATATATAGTCCTAGTGTATACTGAAGGCACAAGGGTACATGAGTGTTTCTCAAAAATCTTGTGTCATGATGTTTACATATCAATGGGTGAACTGAACTGGATTCAAGCAGTGTGAATCCAATGTATAGTGTGGGCAACACAACTGCAACAGAATAAAAACAGTAATTAACAATTTGATTGTTAATGACATTACACAGACAGAGTCAAAAGCAGCACAGGTTTAAAAAAATAATCATTAACAAAATAAAAATGGACTAGCCTTTTTTAGATAAGTAAAAGCAGCAACTGCACACACTGCAGGATTTTCACATCATAATAGTGGCTAAATACAAAGGCCAGATGACTATGCATAGAACAGTGTTCTATATGCTGCTGTAGAACACTCTCTGTGTTATGTCCAGTAAACTGCTCAGACACACACACACACACACACACACTACTCCCTCCAGTTGACTACAGTGAGAATAAAACCCCTAAGTACACAGACTACAAAACACAGTATTTAATGCATGTACCACAGCACAAATCTGATTTTAACAGGACTCTACATGATCTTATAACAGATGACATCAGCAGGCCATGTGGGGGACAAGAGTTTGGGGTGCTGCTTGAATTGGTTGTTTTTGCATGCAACAGAACACTGCAAAACCACAGCCTTGGGGAAGTCCGTTGAGAATACACACTTCCACTCTTCTTTATGGACACACACACACACACACACACACACACACACACACACACACACACACACACACACACACACAGTTGACTGCAGTGAGAACCAAAGCCCTACCTATGTAAATGCACAGACTTAACACAAGTGCCATGGCACAAGTCTGATGTACTTAAGACTGCTGGCAAACTTACAGTAAATGACATCAGCAAGCCATGTGAGGAACAACAGCTTGGGAGGCCTGCACAGGCATATCACTTCTTAGTGTCATCTGAGGCTAGTAGCCTAACAGAAGTGTACTGTTTTGAAGTTTATTTGTGTAACAACACCAGTGACCTTATTGAGCATATTTGGCGGTTTGAGTTTGGCAGACCATGCTTGTGAGCACCACCAAATGGCCCTATTGATAAGGGAGCACACAACATTTATTTATTTATTGGCATTTGTTAACTGGGTTAGTCCAGCTGGGTTTGTGGCCCATTTTCAGTGGAGACCAAAGGAGAAAAGCTCCGAGAAATAATAATACAATTTTAGAATAAACAGTTTAAAAATAAATGCAAGGACAGTTTTACAGTTCCATAAGTAATAGCTGACACATGGAGAATATTACAAAAAAATCAATACTTAAAGTCAAGGAAAAACTAATTCTAATACTGTAGAGTACCAAAGTATGTACAAAAAGAGAAAGAAATTAATAAAAAGCAATTTGGGGAGAATATATTTAGACCTACCATCTGTAATAACTGACATATGTAGATATGAGACACACTAATTCAAGTACTGTAAAATGCCTGAAATATATACAATATGTACAACAGAGAAAAATACCTGAAATATATACAATATGTACAACAGAGAAAAATATTCAACTGAAATGTTTAGACAAATATTTTGCAAGTAGGCATAATACTAAGCTGAGGAGAGCTAGTATGGAAGGAAAGAAATGAAGGAGTAGGAGTTAAGTTAAGTTGGGGTTTGACAGGGGCATGTTTTGGAGTTAAGTAAATGGAGTTTCTCCTTGAAGTGAGATGAGTGTACAATGCTACAAATTTCTCTAGGAAGTTTGTTCCAAGCTTGGGTCATAGAGTACTAATAAATAAGTTTACCTACAGCTTTTTTGGGATAGTATATCTGTAGTAGTTGCTAATTTGATGTCCTAAGGGTACAGGGTGGAAAGTACTTAGTAATGAAGGAAGACAGAGCAGGACATGCTAGATGTTTATGGACTATAGTGTGTAACATTTGCATTTGGGCTAGTAACAATAGATGTGGGAATTCAAGCCATTGGAGAGAGTTTAGAGGTAGGCAGTGATGAGTATTAAAGGGAGGGTTAGTAATAAATCGAGCTATCTTATGATAAGTCTGCTGGAGTTTGTTTAAGATAGTAGTTTGAATATGGGTGAGCACGGGAACAGCATAGAGAAGGGAGGGGAGGAGAAGGGCTTGAGCAAGAGTGAGTTTGGAATTAGTTGTTAAGAATTTCTTATGGCGATATAATAAACCAAGCTTTTGGTTTGTCTTTTTTATACATTGTAGAATGTGTCAGTTAAATTTGAGTTCATCATCAATGATGACTCCTAGGAGTTTAGTGTGGGATTCTGGTTTAATAGTAGTGTTATTTGAGGATATAATGGCAAAGGAAGATTTGTGGTGGGATAATGACTGAGGGAGGAATAGTAGGAGTTTGGTCCTTTTTGGGTTAAGGATGAGGAGATTGCTAGATAACCAATGTTCAGTATCTAGGAAGACCTGTTGTGTGAGATCTTGGAGTATGGTGATGTTATTTGAGGTAGTAATGAGCATAGAATCATCTGCATATTGGATGAGGGAAGATGTATTGCAAGCCGTATCAAGATCATTGGTGAGAATATTAAAGAGAAGGGGCCCTAGGATGGAGCCTTGTGGGACCCCAGTTGGGACAGATAGGAAAGGAGAGCCATTTTACTGATTGTTGTCTGCAGGATAAGTAGCTAGAGAACCAGGCAAGGGAGAAGGAAGTCATATTGAGGTTAGCAAGTTTGGATAGTAGGAGAGGGTGGGAGACTGTATCAAAAGCTTTTGATAAGTTAAGAAAGAGACAAGATTCCAGTTTGTTATTATCAAGGGCTTCAGCAATTGTATGATTGAAAGATAGGAGGGTAGTAGTTGTGCTATGTTTAGGATGGAAGCCATGCTGGTTGGGAGATAGGAGGTCATGTTCAAGAAGGTAGTTGAGTAGTTGAGAGTGGATGCATTTTTAAAGAATCTTAGAGAGGGAGGATAAGATGGCTATAGGTCTTTAGTTAGAAGGGTCAGTTGAGTTTCCACCTTTATGCAAAGGAATGGTGTAAAAGATTTCCATGATATACGGACAGTAGCCTCATGTATAGATCTGTTTATAAGTATGGATACTGGGAGGGCAATAGATTCAGCAGCAAGTTTAAGGAAAGAAGGAGGTAGGTTATCAGTGGAGGGAGAGCAGGGTTTGAGCTTCAGGAGACGTGATCTGATGTAGGAAGTGGAAACAGGGTGCAAAGAAAAAGGTGGGTTTTTGGATGGTTTAGGAGGGTTTGGCAGAGGAGTAGGATTACTGGTGAGAGCCATGTGTGATTTATTACTGTCAATGAAGTGGTTATTGAGTAGAACAGCTGCTTCAAGAGATGTTGAGTTTGGGTGGGGGGGGGGGTTGCAGGGGAGCCAGGGAAAAGAATATTACTAATGGAGGCCCAGAACTTTTGAGGGTTGGTTTTGTTATTAAGTTGGGCAGTGTTATAGTAGAACCTTTTGTCATTGTTGGTGTGCTTTTTGACAAGATTTCTCAGGTGTCTATTGCTATGGAGTAGGGGTAAGTCCTTCGATTTTGTCGATGCTTTCCAAGCTTTGTCTCATTCTAGCATTAGGGACTTTGTTTCTTTTGAGAGCCAGGGAACATACTTGGATTTTATTCTGATCTTTCTAGAAGGGGCCAGTGAGTTAAGGGTGTCTAGGAAAATATTATTAAATCTTTGTAGGCATCATTTAGAGGGATATGTTTGAGAATGGACCAGTCTATGGAAGATAAAACAGAGTTAAATTGGATGAGATCGAAGTTAAAGAGTTTGCAGCAGGCTCTATAGATGTGGGATTTGGGAAGTTGGCAGGGGGCACGAAGGACAGAGATGGGTAGGCGGTCTCTAAGTTGGTCAGGGTGTGTTGTAGGGTTGAGGTATAGTTGAGGGGAATTAGTGAGTATACAGTTAATTATTGAGTTAGACTGTGGGTTTTTGTGGTAGTGAGTTGGAGATGATATACGTTGTTTAAAACCATGGAGGTTAATACTAAGTTGGGGAGAGTCTATTTTCAGTTTGGATCAGTCAAAGTTGACATCACCCAAGATGAGGGTTTCGTATGGAATGTTGAGTGAAAACCAGGATAGGATAGTTTCAAGGATTGCTAAGTTGTTCCCAGGAGGGATATTGATAGAAGCAATAACTAGTTTCTTATGGGGGCCAAGGTAGCAGTTTATTGCTATGAGTTCAGCAGGATGAAAGTTAGGTAAGGGCCTGCGTAGTGGGGAGAGGTTGAGAGTGTTTTTGTATAGGATGGCAACACCACCTCCTTTTTTAGATAGCCTATCTGAGAGATAGATGTTATAGCCTGGTGGGAGAATTTCATTATTTGAGATATGTGGCTTCAACCATGTTTTTGATAATGATATAATGTGAGGATTTGTGTGGGCAACCCGTGCATGGAAGACAGTAGTTTTGTTGGATAGGCTTTGGATGTTTAGGGAATATATGGATAAGTGATTAGTGGAGGTAGAGTTTGTTGGAGATGATGGGGAGGGAGAGATTTTTGACTGGTGGGGAGTGGTTAAGGAAGGTGAAAGGTTATGTGGGGAGGCAGAGGGACCCGGATTGGGGTGTATGTCCCCAGAGACAAGTAAGTTGTTGGTGAATTGAGAAGATATAAGCAAGGGCAGATGCAGTTTGTGCAGCTTTAGTTTGGGTTTATAAGTAGGAGGATGTGTTTGTAGTCTATATGGTTTATGATAGCAAGAGATGGGGAGATTGAAAAGGGTAGAGGAGATATTATAAAAGGAAGAAGTGTTGCTATTTATAGTGGAAGAGGTGGGGAGAGAAGTAATGGATGAGAGAAGTAGGTGTGGTAAGTTGTTAGGGTTGAGAGTATCAGGAGGAATGAAATTATAATTATAAGGTGTTTCATGTTTGTGGGAGGGGAGGGGAGAAGAGGAGTGGCTGTGAAAGTAGAGGAGGAGTGGCTATGAAAGTAGCTGAATAGAGGAAGTGGTGAAACAGGGGGTTTAGACAGGAAGTTATTTATTACTGGATGTTTGGGGAAAGGAAGGGGTGGGAGAGGATGGTATAAAGGTAATTGTAATGGGATGGTTGGGAATGGGGGTAGGGTAGGGGAGCGAAGTCGAGCCCGAGCGTAGCGAGGGTGGAACGAAACGGGGCTAGCACCCAGGTCTGAGTTTAACACAAAATCAAAGAAAGCATAAAACAATCAGGAAATATAAAGCCAGAGAGAAGTAAGCAGTGAAAAAGGATGTTGTGCCAGACAGGAATGAAGTAGTAGAAAAGTTTGCCCAGATTGGTTCAGATTGAAGGTATAGGAGTTCTATTAGTGTAATGCTAGAGCAGAGTAAGGGACATATATCTGCAGTATGACTGCTTGCAGAGGGAGAGCACAGGTGATGGGACTGGGAAGAAAAGGTAAAGAGAGGACACAAAAAGGACAGTGAAACAAGAAAAAAAAGAGATATATAAACAGGTTAGGGCTGCCGGCGTCTTTGGGTTTTATTCTTTTCCACTTGCTACTATCAGTATAAGCTACTAGCACATTTCTTAAAAATCAATAATTACAGTGACTGTTTCATGGTGAAATGCTACCCCAGGTTGTACAATGGTAAAAACTTTGTAGATACAAAGGTTCCCACACAAGTCTTTAAAATAGTTTCTACAGACACATACGTAGGACCTCTTTGTGGGTACAAAATATATGGTTGCAGAGCAAGTCGTTTGGTTGTAAAAAACACCGAGTATGGACATCAGGGGATAAGTTTCACACTCAAGGATATTGTTTTTCAGTGGCCTGGAGAAAGCATCAGAGAAGGTCCACTAAGGGTTAGCACCTCTTTGTGGGTACAAATTATATGGTTGCAGAGCAAGTGGTTTGGTTGTAGAAAACACCGAGTATGGACATCAAGGGATCAGTTTCCCACTCAAGGATATTGTTTTTCAGTGGCCTGGAGGAAGCAGCAGGGAAGGTCCACTAAGGGTTAGGACCTCTTTGTGGGTACAAATTATATAGTTGCAGAGCAAGTGGTTCGGTTGTAGAAAGCACAGAATATGGACATCAGGGGATCAGTTTCACATTCAAGGATATTTTTTTTCAGTGGCCTGGAGGAAGCAGTAGGGAAGGTCCACTAAGGGTTAGGACCTCTTTGTGGGTACAAATTATATGGCTGCAGAGCAAGTGGTTCGGTTGTAGAAAACACTGAGTATGGACATCAGGGGATCAGTTTCACACTCAAGGATATTGTTTTTCAGTGGCCTGGAGGAAGCAGCAGGGAAGGTCCACTAAGGGGAGCCTACGCTATACACTCACAGGGAAAATACCGAGACGCTCAGCAGCAGAATAGTTCTATTATAGTTGATATATGTGTTGAAAAAATTAAGTAGACCTCCGGGTTGTACTGATTGCTGGTGTTGTTGTTGGTGTGGAAATAAATCAGTGGATTGTAAATATATGTACATATAGATATATTGTGCCCTCAGTTTGCAATGTTTCCAGATGTAGTTTTAGGCCAGACAAAGGAACTGTGAAATATAGAGCAATAAGAACATGTATATATCTATATATTTATATATAATGTAATAGCACATTGAATGTGTGCTATGGTTAACTAAGTGTACAAACATGCATTTGCCTCTTTACCTGTTTGCGCATAAGTAAGCAGTGTGCAAATGTGTGTCGCATTGCTAAAATTTGAAACATAGTACTATGTAATAGAAAGTTGCTATTATAACACACTCCTATCTCTACTCCAGGCTGGGATTTTCCAAAGACTGGAGCAATAATTGAATGTATCTGTTTTCTGTTGTTGGTATTCTGAGATTCATCTTATCTAGCTTTTCCCTGTTTCTGCAATGCTGCGCTTCATGCAATCTAAACAAGCCTCCTAAAAAATGTTCTCTAGACGTGGCACATAATGCAAATATGGACCAGACAAAGAGGATAAATATTAAAAGTATGGGACATATAAACAAAGTCTGTAAAAACACACTACCAATTGATAGTGCACATCCAAATTTCTGCTTATGTCAGGATTAGAACCCTCACATCAATATAGCTTCAGTAAATAGGATGGTTGCCTAAGTCCTCTTTGCCACAGAAGCCAGGGAACTTTGTTGGCTAGGCTTACATAGGCACTTGGGCCGATAGCCTAGTACCTACCTATGAACCTATGAACCTATAAGCAACTTCCCAGCACAGAACTGGGGTCATTCATCACACAAACAACTGCATAAGAATGTACACTGCTATCAAACCATGGATTGTATATTGTACAAGTAATTCTCTGTATTATATTTGGACATATAGCAGTTAATAGTCACACAACCTGTCATAATTATAGTTACAAATCTACATCTCTCTGTCTTACATGTGTGTGTGTTCGTTGGTGATTCATCACAGTTACCTAAAACATGCAATGTGTAAGTAATTCTACAACACTTTCCATAAAATGTGAGAGGATATTAACTGTGGCATAAACATCTATATAATGTGGGTTTGGGTGTAGCATAGCTGAGTTACTGTTATGGAAGTTACAAGGGTACACTCCTCTTTTGGGGAGTGGGGGAACAGTGCACACTTACTTTTATGACACAAACAAGTCTGAAACTGAAATGTGTAGCCTCACTTTCTAACTTTTCTCTCAAATGATTTATGAGTATTCTGCAGAGGTATTACTCTGTGAAAATTTCATGCCTGAGGCCTACTAATTAAAAATTGACACATATTTAGTAAAATGTGTGTCTGTAGTCCATGTTAATATAATTGCTGTACAAATCCACCACTATTTACTTGCTTACTGTACCAAGTTAAGAGATACAAGGATATACAGTCTAGGTTCAGTTCTTACCTTGCAAATGCAGCAGTTAATACAACTTTAGTTCAGGTCTGACTCTGTCTGATGCAAGCAGTACACAGCCAATACATGGATAGATGACGGTTGTATGAGTTGTCTGGCATCGGTTTTAATATATGCATGAAATGTATTATCTTCCTAGGTGACCAGTGAATGTGCTATACATTGTCTCCTAGCCAAATCAAGGGCATTCTGAGCACATATATATCTGCCTGCAGGGACAGCAGCTGGTGATTCCTCCTCTGACTGTGGCTGTGGTGAGCTAGGCACTGGTGGGGCATGTGTGGCCCTTCCTCTTGCTGATCCTGTAGGAGCTGTTTCTGCAGGATCAGATTGTGGAGCATAGCACATAATGTGAATATGTGTACATGTGCATGAATTATTATTACTATTATTATTATTATTATTATTATTATTATTATTATTATTATTATTACACATGCCATCCTACACCCTGGGACTGGCCTACATGTAAGTCTAAGGGTCACATATTAGGACCCTCCTGGTCAAACCTCAGAAGAACTACTGTGTGCAGCAAAACAATCCTGATGAGGGTACGTGTAGACATCACTTTTATACCTAATGTTGGTTTATGGCCCTGGTAAGAGACGTCACATGTACCCTCCTGGAACAAAGACTTTGGTATGCTGGCTGGACAGTGGTGCTGTGAGCTGTGATTATTATTACATGGATTACAAGTAAATATAAAAAAACACAAAAAAATAGGCATGCTTTATCACCACAACCTTTACATCTCTCCCTCAACTAGGCTCACCCTTGCCAACACTTACCTTATCCCATCCCTCCTATATGGTGCCTCTGTCCTTACTAACCTGCAATCCTCCCTCAAGACTAGACTCTCCTCTTGCTATAATAAAATAACAAAATTTGCAACCGGCCATAGATCCACTTCCCATCACTGCACTGCCCTACACCAACTGAATTGGCTTGAGCTGCCCAATTACCTCATCTATAGTCAACTTGTCCAAGCACACAAACTTATTTTCACCCACTCTCTCTGTCCTTCTATTGCCACCACCTTTAAAATGCACCAACCAAATAGAGTTTTGAGATCCAATTCCCAAAATCTAATTGAACTGCATAAACCTGCCCATCCACCAGGCAAACATCTAATGTCCTTCTCTCTAGCACGCCATTGGAATTCCCTCCCACCCCACATCTACACCACCAGCAGCCTCTCTTCATTCAAGACCTTACTTCACACACACCTAACTTCACGATGGGAATGTTCTTGCTCCCACCCCACATAATCTCCCTACAGTATAGCTACTCTCTATAAGCTATAATTCACAATAGCCTCCCATTGTTTTGTACCCCTAATAAACTCTAGGAATTAGCATAACTCCTAGAATGGTACAATTTAGTAGCCTAGAAATTAGCTGCATGCATTAGCATAACTGTTAAAAAATTTAGACTGTTTCTGTTATTGCATTGTGCTAATATGTTAAACTGTTTAAAACTTTGACTGTTTGTAAATATTACACTTATTGCATTGTACTAATATGTGCACTCTACTAATATGTGTTTTTCTATTTGTTTAATTTTGCTTCATTTGTGCACATTACATTTCTCTAATAACTTACTGAAATCTGTAATTTGTAATTTTCTGGAGTTTTTCTCCCCAGGACTCCATTGAAAACAGGCTCCTCGTGGCCCAATGGACTATCCTGGCAAACAAACTATAAATAAATAAATAAAAATTATACTGCAGGACTCCACCAGATGTCACTAGGCACTGTAACCGCGACTTCAGGAGCCAAAACCCATGCTCTATGATGTTTCTAACTTGAGCAAGTGACTCATTATGACATTCTTCTGTGGGTGTGTACATACTTCTGATGGGTGTCATCATCCACAGTTCCAGGGTATGGCCAGCATCCCCCAGTAACTGGCCCTGTGGGATGCCCCCCCCCCCGCAAACATCTGGTGCAGCTGTGATGAGTGCCAGATATGAGAGTCTTGATAACTGCCAGGGTTGCCAGCACACACATTCAGGATAATCCCCTGGGCATTGCACATGACTTGGCAGTTGATGGAGTGGTACCCCTTGTGGTTAATGTGGATTCTACCCTGCTCACCACGTGGTGCATTGATGTGTACATGAATGCAATCTATGGTACCCAGTACTTCAGGGTAGTGTGCTACACAGTAGAACTGTTGCATACTGCTGACTCTCTCCTCAGCAGCAGGGGCAAAATATTTGAGCTCACTGACATGTATGAGCATAACATCCAGGAACTGGTAGAGGATCCTGGATGCTGATGCCTGTGACACACCCATCATTTCTCCAGTTGGTCTTTGAAAAGTATCTGTAGTTAATATCTAAGGGCTACACATACCTTAGTCTCCACTGGTATGGGTTCCCTGCAGCTGGCTCTGGCTCTGAGTTGAGGGTGGTAGAACTCATAGAGCTCTTGTAATGTGTACCTGTCCACCCTGTAGCACTCTACAATCTCCAGCTCATGTAACACCTGGAAGGTTACCCTGGGCCTGAACACTCTTCTCCTTCTTGGCCTAGGCCTTTTGTCAGCAGCACCAGCAGCATTAACTTCATCCTCTAGCACATACAGATGTAGAATAGCTGAAGCAGCCCCTAGCATTATCTCAGTTAAAATTTCTAAGCTCTACTCCAATGTTATTTGAAGTATTGAGGGAAAGTAAGACTGTAGGCTACATGGATACTGTATACATTTGTTGAATAGGCACACTGTTTGGGGTTGGCTAATTATGATGTAATTTACCTGCTTAAGCTGTAATTAGCATGAATTTAACACACCTGCTATGTGCTCAGCAGTGCGCTATGCATACCTTCGCACAGCTCCATGCACCATCACATAAATAAGATAAGCATAAGTAAAATTCATATTTTTAACTCTGTTTTCCTCATATTGTGCAAACAAGGGACATAAAATGTGAACTAAACCTTGTACATCCTATACTTGAACCTAGGAACATCAAGACTGTAGCCCTACCCATACAGGTGCAGCCACAGGAATAGTTACATAACAAGCTTTTTATTCCTTTATTTCTTGTAGGTGTGCTAAGCGCACCAATGCACAAACATGTTAAAAAACAGGAATCTGACACACCCCTTGATGTCATCACTCAATCTTGACATCCATTGGAAATGAAAACACTGTGTAGGTGCCCACACAAAGTGAACATCCCTATAAGGTTACTGTTTTTTGTGATTCAACAACTCAACTGATTTTTGGCCTCATTTGCATAATGACCATGCTGACAGCCTAGAATCTACATGGTTAGTAGCCATGTAAGCAGGGCAACTGCACAGGAGCACAATGTTGTAAACACAAGGCAGGGTATTACTTTGCCTATATATGTGACACAGAACACACTATGTTTACAGTACATTAAAATACTCTGTTTCATCAGTTTTAAACATTTTAGCAGGCTGTACTATGTACAAGTTTATTCTTCAGCTGGGGGTAGGGGACCAAAAGTGCATTTATGTCATGGCAGTTAAAATGGAATTTGTTTTGGGGACTGATTTTCTACCATCTACAGAGTGCACGTAGGCCATTATATGTGTGGTGTTACATGTTAAGGTCAATTCTTTCAATATTTTAGGTCATTTACATGTTCATGTTTCCATATAGACTTCTGCACTCTGAATTTTTTTGAGTACACTACCAACACATATACAGAGTCTACACTGTGCCATTATAGCTTGTTGGATCACTCAATCACACTGATTTTCTTCATTAGCATAAATTTTGGGTCTATATCTCTTCATCGAAGTGATACTTCAGTGAACAGCATTTCATAAGAAATGCTGTTCATCAAATTCTGCTTGTGTGGGGAGCTGCACACCCCACTCCCAATAATATATGCTAACTCAGAGATCAAACTACAGTGGTGAAAGGGCAAATTTCCAGATCCTCACTGTACCATGATCTCAGTATGAACAGCTTGACAAATGGCATGTTCGATGCATCTGCACTGAAAATGCCATTCAATAAACCAATTTTTTTGCTGAACTAATAGGAGCCCATAGACTTCAGCTACTTATGCTGAAATTTGCATTCCACTAATTTTCTGTACTTGCGCATGAGTGCACATGATTGCATGCCGCTACACTGAGTTTATTGAATCCGCAACCTGCTGCACCCATGTATGCATCACACTACGATGCTCCCACAATAAAAACTATTATGTAAGCTGTACGGAATTCCCACCAATAATATTTTTTTTGGTGAGGGAGAGATGGAGACAGACAGACAGACAGAGATAGAGAGGCAGAGACAGACAGTGAGAGGCAGAGAGGTCTTTTTCTAAAAAGATTTCAAGCTCTAAAGCATTGCTGGGGATTCCCTGCTGCCTGCAGAAAGTAAACCTATATTTTTTGTCCATGATAGAGCTGCTTTCTGTTTTACCTCCTCCATTTTTTCTGTTTTAAGAAATCTGCATTTACTGGAGCCTTTATTGTATAAGCACTCTGACATATTTATACAATTTACATTTACTGGTCTATTTAAACTTTTTTGAGATTTACTGTCTGATTTAGCTAGAAACTGCATTGTAATAAAAATGAATGCTCACATAAGGAAAGCTGAAGTTGCTTTGAGAAACTGGCTGAGTGTTTCACAACTTTTTCAAACTCCCTCTTGTAAGGATTCTCTTTGACTCTGTGATGTGACACTGTAAACTTGAAAGCCTGTTTTCTGCTTTGAAGATGGTGAAGTTTTGCAGTACATTGCTGTTAACTGGATAATTCTCTTTACACTGGTACCTTGTAGAGTCTGAAATTCTTTGAGACTTTACTACAGATTTTATAGAACACTGCCTGCTATTGATAAATTTACAAAGCTGCTATGGAGTTTTGGAACTTACTTTAACTGCGAATATTGTCCCCCATCCATGGTTGCTTACCAGTGTAAGAACTGAAAGGGCTGTAGAATATTGGAATAAACTGGAAATAACTGGAAGAAACTGGAATGAGAGTGTAATGAATGCCTTTATCATTTAATTACCCAGAACTGTCCTGAACTGGTGCCTGTCTAGCTTTATGTGCCAAATCTTCTTGTAACTTTCAGAATAAAAGTCTGCATACACTGCATATGTTTTATTATGTAGAGTTGATGAAGATTTCAACAATATCTAAATTAAATTTTATTATCTCCAATAACACTGCTGATAAACTGAAGCAGACTGAATTATTATTGCTGTAGCTTCTGCACTCAGATTACTTTCCTCCTGAATAATATAATTAATATTCTGGAATACTGGATATTTGACTTTAATTCTGCACTCACTCTTGAATGTCTGTACCAAACCTCTGAGGACTGCACTGCAATGAATTTCTGCATATCAGTCCAAACAAACTAAATGATTCACTGTATGTGAAGTGTCTCTTAATAATACCAAAACACACTAAATTTATACATGCATCTTTAACGCTCCCAAGCCTGTTTATACATAATATACTGCACATTCTGTTAGTACATTTTATTCTTACCAGTATTCTTGACTGAAGGTTACCAGAACATTCCTTTCTTATTCCATCTGCATGTAAAATGTAAAATGAAAATATATGTCTGCTTTAATATGGCTGCATTTCTATACTTATGCAAAGATAATAATGTATTTTTGTCTAACAGACTACATTTAATTAAAACTTGATCTTACAGTGCAAAATAAAAATGGTATGTTAATGAAATGTTTCAATAAAGGATATTCTATTTTTAATCCAGCTGTGAATCACCTACTATTTTCTATTTGATTAATTTGCAGCGTGTATTTTTACAGTTATATTTTAGAGTTCGATTTTTATTAAGTGAACTAAGTGCATAATATAATTCAGGAAGTGAACATCACTCCCTCCACACTGCAAAGTTACTTCCTGGTTTGAAATAATAATTTATTACATCCAGCAGCCTAAGATCTGTTACAGTAACTACTTCAGAAATAGTCCCTTTTGTCTGCTTTTAATCTGTATTCCCATAGCACAGTGGATTTAAGCAGATTAGCATAAAACTAACTAGACTAGTGTGGCTAAAATTAAAATCCTCAGCTATTGCCATATGAAGTTAAATGCCATTTATCATCACTCAGTATTGGTGCGTGATGCCAACCTTCTTGCAAATGCTGAAGACAAAAAAATGAAGGCTTTTCAATGGACCATTTCTGGCTATATGTGATGTGTCTGATTCTAGCTTTTGGCCTGATTAAAGATGTGAAAAAAATCACTTGATATGGCAGTGGTGAAAATGGGTTTGGCAATCAGAGAGTAGGGCACAGGTTAAAAATACAGGAATGTGCAGAAGGGTGGTGAGAGTGCACCATAGCTATCCACTTCTTCAGAACATGAATGTAGTATTATACACAATTTAATGACTTTGAAGAATTACCACAGCAGGGCTGGGTAACAACAACAGAATAATGTTGTATTGCCATTTTTTTTTTGAGAGAGAGAGAAAGAGAGTGTGAGAGAGAGAGAGAGAGAGAGAAATGTTGGTGAAGGTACTTAGGAATTAAAGGGTAAGATAGGTTAGGTAGCAGGTGCAGATATACTGGACATACAAGACAGACAGGGATGGTGATGGAGACAGCAAGTTGGGGGACACCATGATTGGAAATATTTTGGGGAACTCAGAGGTGCATCCATTTCCGGCATGAGAACAGCAAGAAACTAGTCCTCACTGTCATCAATGTCTCCTGTGCCAGCTGAGTCTGTGCTGGACATGGCATAACTTTGGCAATATGCCACAGGACCTTTTCAACCCTGTCAATTCAGGCACTGACACCCCTCTCCATAATGCCCTCCATCAGTGATGTTAGCTCCTGATGCATGTCATAATCACAACATTCACTACTGAAGCCATTAGGCAGGAGTTGTGGAGGCAATGCTGATATGTTGTGACCCAGATGTGCTGGGTACCTGTGCTGCCTGTGGTGGTGGTGGTGCAACCACAGCCTCCTGTGGGGTATTGCAGGCCAAACCCCATTGGTCCCTGTGCTGATGATATATATATATATATATATATATATATATATATATATATATATATATATATATATACAACATAGGTGGGAATTTAATAAAGCCTACATGATCTCATTTTCCACATAGGCACTGTGCCATGCTGCTTACACAGCTGGGAATTGCACAAGCAAGCACCAACATGGAAATATCTGTGGCATGCAAATCACTTCATAAGCAGGTGAATTCCATGCAAATGAGTCAGGTAGAGTGATCAAACAAGCAGACAGGCAGCTCTGCAGACCCCTGTCAGTGTCTGTAGTGTACATGGAAAAATTCCATGTAAAGGAATGTAGACAGACAAAAGGGGCTGCAAAAATGTAGGTAAATAGACAGAAATGGCATATCATATACAGATATGAGCAAAATTATCCACTGTGTGTCTGAAAAAATAAGAGAAATAAGTTAAAAATATATATATTTTTTAATAATCTGTGCATGTTTGCTTGACCTGCCGCAGTGTGCAAACATGCCTCATAAAAAAAAAAAATGCATGAACTATCTGCAGTGGTATGTTGCTAAAGTGGTAGGGCTTTGAATTGTGTTGTTTCCAGGGTCTGAGCATGGATCCCTATGCAAATAAGGTGGAGTTACCGAATAGCACAAATGGTTATCTGTGTCTGCAGATCCCCTCTGTGTCGGCACAGAACCATGTTGGTGTCTACACAAGAGGTAGCTGACATCAAGGAAAGGATTGTTCAATAATTTCTAAGCTGATTTGAGCTTATCTGTGCCTGTTTGTGCGGTGCACCACCATGCTGAGCGTGGAAGTCTGGTGGGTGTTTACACTAAGTGCTAAGCTTTGTTTACCTACAGGGCGTGTGCTTCCACATGTTTGCATGGCATGACATTGTGCTGAGCCTGGAAGTATGGGGTGCATGTACACTAAGTGCTAAGTTATATTTACCTACAGAGCATGCATTTGTGTAGTGCACCACAGTGCTGAGTGTATGTAAAAGGCAATGACATATTAATTAGGTTTGTCTCCTGTTTAACTTAAACTAGGGCCATTAAATTATGTCAATGATATACTAGGCAGGTAGAATGCATCATTGGTAGTCAATCACATAGTCAGCAAATACAGCAGTGCACTATAAAATATGCATACACCCTACAAACTGATTTTTCCCCTATACTCTGCACCATTGGAGTACAGACTTGGGAATTTTAACAGAAAGAATGGCTGTTGCATGTCTTCTGCATCTGTATATGCTAGATGCTGAAGTCAGTGCTGCTGCTGCTGACAACAGGCCTAGGGAGAGAAGGAGAAGAGAGTTCAGGCCCAAGGTAACCTTCCAGGAGCTACATGAGCTTGAGATTGTTCAGTGCTACAGGGTGGACAGAGACATACTACAAGAACTCACTGAGCTCTGCTGCCCTCAACTCAGACCCAGAGCCAACAGAAGGGAACTCATTCTAGTGGAAACAAAGGTATGTGTAGTCCTTAGGATAATGACCACAGGTACCTTCCAAAAAACAACTGGGAACATGATGGGGGTCTTACAGGCATCAGCATCCAGGACACTCCACCAGTCCCTGGATGCCATGCTACCACATGCCAGTGAGCACATTTTTTCCCTCACCCCTGAGGTAAGGGCCAGCAAAATGCAACACTTCTACCATGTAGTACACTACCCTAAGGTACTGGGTGCCATAGATTACACTCATGTACACATCATGGCACCACCCAGTGAGGAGGGTAGAATCTATGTAAACCGCAAGGGGTACCACTCCATCAACTGCCATTTGTGTGCAATGCCCAGGGCATTATCATGAATGTGTTTGCTGGCAGCCCTGGCAGTTATCATGACTTCCATATCTGGTACGCATCACAGTTGTACCAGATGTTTATTAGGGGGGACATCCCACATGGCCATTTATTGGGGGATGCTGGCTATGCCCTGGAACCATGGATGATGACCCCCATCAGAAATTCACACACACACACACACACACACACACACACACACACACACACACACACACACACACACACAAACATGATAATGAGGCACAAGCACAAACTAGGAACTTCATAGAGCATGTGTTTGGGCTTCTTAAGTCATGCTTCCTGTGCCTTGATCTATCTGATGAAGCCCTGCAGTACTCTTCAGCCACATGTGCACAGATATTCACTGTATGTGCCATGCTACACAATATGATCCTATGGAAACAGCTGCAGCAGGGTCAGCAAAGGGAAGGGATACACAGCCTCCCACCAGTGCCTAGGTCACCACAGCTACACTGACAGGAGGATTTGGAGGAGGAATCCCCTGATGATGTCCCTATAGGCAGATGTAGGTGTGCCCAGTATGCCCTGTCTTTGGCTAAGAGACAATGCATAGCACATGCACTGACAACCTAGGGCCCTAGGGATTGTCACCTTAATCCAACTCACATGCATATATTAAAATGATGCCAGGCAACCCACACATCCTGTACCTAACCATGTATTGGCTGTATACTGCATGCATCAGATAGAGTGAGCGCTGAACTACAGTTCTGCAACCACTGCATTCTCAAGTTAAGTCACTCACCTACATGCATCTTGTAAGGAGTACTGTAATATGGTATTGTATGTATGTATGGACCTGCTGCATGTATGCAATGGAATATAGTGGGCTATTTGGATAGATGTAACAGCCACATGGGACTACAGATACCCAGTCCAATAGTATGTGTTCTGTAATATACACTAGGCATCATGGTTAGAATATTCATTACATCAGGCAAGGGATATGTTAAACAGTGGGGTCACATGATATTTGCACTACCATCTATGCCAGCAGATCATGCGCTGTTCTTCCCCCACCCCCAGCACATTAGTGTTCCAATACAAATGCTGTAACAGTAAGTCAGCAATGATATGTCAGCAGACCAGGCAATCTCAATGCTGTGATATAGAACCCGATCACACAGTATATGTCTCTTGTAACGCAAGGATAACAATGTACATATGTATGTAAGGACACATGTCTGTCTGGCAGCCTTTGTGGCTCAGTGAACTAGGGATGTTAGTATGGGTAATGGTGCTTATGGCTTGAATCTGAAAGTATGCACAGCTTCTGCATGTGAGGTATTAGTTTTCTGGTGTTTCCACAGACTGTCATGCATCTCAATCTGTTAGTGCCAGAAATCTGGGCCAAGCCAGAAAGAATGAGGTGACAAAAGCCCAAAATAGAGGCAGACAGTACAGCTTGTTCCGATAACCTAGAAAGTTGTTAGCATTAAATTGAGTTGCATTATTACAGATTATCTGAAGGATATAAAGTTTGACACTCAAATGTTTGTTTGTAGTGAGTATTATTCAGTCACTTCAATATACAATAATTTATCAGAACACCACAAATGTATAAGGAACAGAAAAGTCTGGAAAGTTGAGAGGTATGCAGACTGTCAGTCTGTGTGTGGAGTAACAGTATGAACCTTAGTCACATATTAAGTACAGCAGACAGCTGGGGAATGCTGCGGACAATTTGAGGGAAGTGCAGTACTGCAGAAACAGGTGCAGCTGGCAATGCCTGCAAAACACAAAATCCCGGACTGGAGTACTGGTAGGTCTGAACTGGAGTCATCTTGTAAGTACTGACAGTCCCACTGGGCATGCTCCTACACATAGTTAAAATGAGCGCAATTCTGTTGCATCATCATAAAAATGACCTGCAGTGTGAGTGTGTAAATACATCTGCACATACAAATATATATATATATATATATATATATATATATATATATATATATATATATATACATACATCTGTCCCTATCTCTCTCTCACATGATTAGTATATCTATCTCTATGTACTGTCAGATTATACACCAATATATATATATAGAGCTATATATATTACAATGATACATAGGCATTCCACATATATCTACATAACTCATATACATCTCATACACACACAGCTACATTTATAGAGACATTCCTGTTATAGACAGATATATGTATGGATGTATGTATTGTCCCACATACTTTATTAATGGTGAATAAATGTGCACTCACACATCCATACAGTTGCTCATAGGAACCAAACTAAGGGCACACCAGTACATAATCCACTCACCTACATACCCCTGTGCCTGCTGCATTTTACCATGTAGACAGACACAGGTGAGCAGGTGGTGTAATGTAAAATGTTTTCAACACATGCATGGACAGGAAAATATGTCTCTGGCCACAGGTTTGCCTATCAAACTGCAATCAGCCACACATGGCCATACTGGTAAATGTGCACACATAACAAGGATAATAGTTATCTCACTGCTAGGACAATAGATGCAGATAACAGTATGAAGCAATATCACTCTGCAGGCCACACATGTTGTGCAACACAAGCCTAGTTTGTATAGTCCACAAGTACTGTGCCTGCAATCGCATATACAACAGACGTAACCTGTGGCATGTGCAATAATTACTGTCAGCTATAGTATATAAGACTAGATAGAGAGGGGTTCTAATCTCACTCCAACCAACTGTGTATGTTTGTATATATCCCTGTGCAACACAATGGTCATGCCCTCATGGGCTATCCACCTGCAATGGTTATGCAGTTTTGGCCCTGTAACTAGCTGATGGCTTCCAAACAGCCCTCTCCTACATGGCCTGATGATGTCATCCACTTCAAGATCTCTGGCTGCCAGACTAATATCAGACAAAAGCTGTGGTGCATATGATAAGTACTGTGAGCAATAATGTATACAACTAGATAGGTATGGGGTTCTAGTTTCACACTGCCCAACTTGGTGCATGTGTATATCCATATGGCATACATATGTTAACCTTTGTAATTTAGACATTGGTAGGGTTTAGTATTAATTTTTTTGTAGTGAGTGATGTGGCCCCCCAAATGACTGACCAGAACAAGGGCTGCTGATACCAACAAGCACTATATGTTCTAAACTGATAGTACTAGCTGACATGAGGTGTGTTGCATGCATTGGGCACTGTGATCTGTAGTGTGTACCAGTACACAGGTAAGTGTTCTAATCTACATATAGCCAACTTGCACTACGTGTGTGCCTTGACGTGTCCTGTATGCAGTGAGTGGAAGTGGTGCTAGCCTGAATGTGACCATGTTTGTGTGTGAGGCTGTTACATGATTTTACATGTTATAGGACATGTGAACTTAACTAGCATAATGGCCATACAGCCCTCACAATCAGATACATCTGTATACCCCTCAGTACAGGATCAGCACATCTTGCCCTAATCCAAGAGGGACTCAGGCAGACACTGTGTGTTGAGATGGCAGTCGCCCAGCCAGTCATACAGATGGCATTTGCTGAGGTGCACTAGATGATATCCCCATGGACATGGTAGTCACAAAAGTGGCATGTCTTGTAACAAACTTTGGTCAGGGTCACACAGCATAATAGCATCAAGCCAGAGTCACAGTACATCCAGCACAACTCCTGGTAGAGCTAGCTCTTATGGCCAGGGGTATGCACTGGCTGCTGAAGCTTCTTACCATGTATGCCCTGGACCTGTCTAATGCATCAAGCTGTAGTGCTGTAGCTATTACTAAGATTATCTCACAGCATAACCACACACAAACATACACACACACACACACACACACACACACACACACACAAACACAAACACACACACACACACACACACACACACACACACACACACACACACACACACACACACACACACACACACACACACACACACATGCCACCATAGCCCCTGGTATCACACACACACACACACACACACAGACACACACACACACACACACACACACACACACATGGTTGCACTGACACTAAACCTTCACTAAGAGCTTTACGTTAAAGTACCCCCAACAGTAACAAGACATATACACAGTAGCACAGTTTACATTCCTAATTTCATCACTCATACATTTCTCTGTGAAAGACATCCACTCTGTGAAATACATCCACTCCATTGTTACCTTCTCACCTGTGCAAATGATGATAAGTGTGCTATGTCCTTTGCAAATTGTTACTTGGATTGCCTATGTCTAATGCACAGTATGACCAGTCAATGCATGGGAAAACACAACCTGATGTCATTTTTGCATGCATTACTTTTTCTGTAGTGTATCTAGTTTAGTCTTGCGTACAATATTCTTAAGCTGTGTACAAGCTGCTGCCTCTTTGCCATTGCCATGACACACTGTGTCTACCTCCATCTGACATGATCCTTCCCTGTTGTGGGCTATCTCCATGAATCCTAGTCTCTCACAGCCTCCACTGCTTAGTGTGCTTGTGGCTGCTGCTTCAGCAAGTGCCCACCCTACTGCAACTGCTTTCTAAGTATGTTATTGTTCAAAATTCCACAACTGACACTATTTTAGTACTTGTGCCAGAGTCACACTGCAGGGCAAAACCAAATAAATCCAGACAAGGAAAGCACACCTTCAGCAGCCAAAACATATACTCAGTAATGCTCCTTATGATGTGTGATTGTGTACAGCTGTATCTTTGGACTGTTTGATTTTGTGGATTTCTTAAGTCTCTCATGAACCAGAGTTCAAGGACATATCGACATCACCAACATGATGATCTTGCAGAAATCACCCCTTGCAAAAAGCTGGTACAGGTCACACTTGTGCCATGTGTGGGTGGCCTGCAAGTGCATTGTTGATGATACCCTGTGCATTATAGACCATGCAGCAGTTGATGGAATCATAGCCTTTTTGGTTCCTGGACCTTTATTCCAGCTCAGTAGTCAGGGGGGCCTTTATTTTACTGTGGGTACAGTCTACAGGCCCCAATGCCTCAGAAAAATGGGCTATATCACTGAATTTCACATTGTAGTTCTTCTCTCCTCTAGGGTATGTGGGACCACAAATGCTGCTCCACATGCTAAAGCATGGCATTATAAAACTTATGGAGTATTCTTGAGGCAGACTGCCAAAATGACCCCACTATGACCACAGTAGGTCACTGAAAGATCTCTGTAGCTAATAAATGTAAAAACACACATACCTTAGTATTCACTGTGAAAGGTACTGCACAACTCCCATGGGGCTACAAATAATGTAGACACATATCCACACTTTCTTGGATGATATCTGTAGCTGCACTGTACCAGTCCACAGTGTTAGTGTTGTTGCATTGATGAAATGTTAAGGACAGTTAGATGACCAGGTACCTCCAAGGGTGACATTAGGTACTCTCAGGTGCAGCAGTGGCAATAACAGCTAAGGCATTTGATACAATACTCCACTTGGACATCATTAAGAAATGTACAGAATTAAGTATAACCCCCACATAACATGCTGGATAGCCAGGTTGCTCACAGATAGGACTCAGGAAGTTGTGATTGGTTAGACTACCTCCACAAAGAAGCCATTCATCAGTGGAATCCTTCAGTGCTCTATGCTGGGCATGGCCATCTTTCAGATCTGTGTCTTGGAAGTCAAAGCCAATGTCATAAACCTGACCAAAATTCGCAGATGATTGTAAACTAGGGGCAGTCATAAAATCTGTCCAAGACAATAATATCTTTCAAGAGTGTCTAGCACAGACAAATGACTAGTGCCAAAGCCATAGCTTAAAACTTAGTGCCAAGAAATTCATAAGTGTACCTTTTGTTACGTCAGTCACTGCAGGTAGTCAGGGATTTGGGAACACATGCAGACAGCAACCTCCCTTTTGACCAACACGAGTCCAAGATAGTTAGGAAATCATTATATGTCACTCATCTTATAAGTATGGACATGGCATCTAGGTCCAGGGAAGTTATCATGCCATCACTGAGTATAATGCACCACACGCGTAACAACTGGAACATCTGCAAAATTTCCTCATAAAAAGAATACAGAGCCTAAACACAAAGTACTGTGCTGATTGCTACAAAGCCGTACATCTATAATTTCTACAGATTACTAAAAGACAATCTGTGCCTGGCATACAAAAGATCTTGAATCCCACTCTGATGGAACTTTTGCGTATCCACAAAATGAACAGCATCAGAAATACTAGATCTAAGAACCTAAAATTTGCTTGTGGCATAAATAGAACATGTTGGAGAGACAGGTATGTAACTCAGAAAATTCCCACTTTCTGGAATAGGCTCACTTTCCGTATGAACCTGAGTCCCTCCTTAATCTTAGTTAAGTGTAACCTGGACCATTGGATGGGAAATAATAAATCAGCCCTGGTCTGGCATCCATGTCTCTAATGGACAAAGGTAGTAATAAAATCATGGCCTAGCTAATAAACCGCTGATATACAACAGCCAAGGCAAAATAACTCGTGGGACCCATTTGGGTTGCATGGTTAGGCTTACAGGGTCCAAATGGTCATTAGTCTAGAACAAACCTATGAAGCTTTGAAAAGCTTCTTGTAGAAACACATTTACTAATGTATAAATAACACTTAGCATTCTTTAGTTATTTCCTTAACTTGAACATGAATATTCAGCAGAGTTCAAATATTCGGTGGGCACAGCCCCCTTGCACAACATTTATAAGTGCATAAATCATGCCACCATCTTGTTTACCTCATTAGTATACTCTGAGAGGCTCTTTTTAATATTGCTGCTCATTACCATCTCATTATATGGCCATTAGCATATACTATGCTTGACTGTGCTGTTCGGCCTTTCTTGATTGTGGACCTTGTGCTTCTAAATCACACACCATAAGCATGCCTGCTTGTCATCAAAGTTGCTTACCTCAATCTGGAAACTTTCTGAATTTGCACAGATGTTTTAATCTGTAACAGTATTTTGGAAATGGCTGGACAATTTAGTGAAAGCAAAGAAAGAAAAGACTGCTGCTTTGTTTGAGATAGTGGTAATTTTGTAACCATGAGGTGATTTCCATTTCTGATATTTCTATTTACAAAGGGAGTACAACATTTAATGCTAACAGATTAGCTGTTATAGGAAGCAGTTAAATGCACTGAATGTGCATTTCTTAGATAAAATGTAGAAAGGCAATGTTGCAGGAATTTTGTTAAAGTGATAAAATGATAATGTATTTTCTGACATGCTTTTCAGTAAACAATGTGAAACATTGTCATATGAATTAAAGAAGATGAAAAGTCTTGGTTCAGATGAGATGATGCAGTGCCCTAGTTCTGTCAACATACTTAAACAAGACTTAACAAGATGTTTAACATTTTCTGGAGGGTATTAGTGGTTATGCTGTGAACACAGGGTTGTACAGAACTTAATAATTACCCTTTGTACAGGTTAAGTTTATGTTTCTTTATACAGATATTTTCAGATGGATAACACTGCATGTTTTGTTTTTTATTCTTATTAAATATAACTTTAACTGCTGAACTAGAATTCAACATTAGATAGCAGAGTGATTGTAAACAGAAATGTTTCTAAATGCAAGTTTTATGCCTGTACTTATAAATGTTAAATGAAGCTAGCGTACACTGAATGTCCAAAATCATTTAATGTCCTGATATAGCACAGTTGCATTTAAGAGTTTAAAAATGCAAGTTATATTTTCACTTTCAGCTGATTTCTATTTTAAAACTAGTATGAAATGTGCAATTAATAATATTTTTGCATTATCACATGAGATTTTAATACATATTTTAAGCAAGCAAGACTCAAGTTTTTAAAACTTTCTGGGGAAAACTACTCTTCATATGTGCACAATTAAACAAAAAGTTTACTAATTGCTGTTATATTACCTAATTATGCTGTCCTTTACCTTGTAATGATTGGATAGATAGTATTGGACTGAAAGTTTATGTAAAAATGTATGATACATTAGCCCTCTGTGTTGGATGCATGAACATTTGCAACTTTGAATTATTTTATTATCTTTTTTTAATTTCACTGAGTTGGGTAAATATCTTTCACAGGGAATACATATTGATTTTGTTTTATATTAAGGTAAAAAAAGTACATTATAGTGTCAAGCATATTCCTCCCTAAGGCAATACATAATTCTGCTGATCAAAACTAGTTACAGACACATTACATTTAATATGCATTCTAGTGTGCAGTCTTTACCCATAATTAGGAATCCTCAGCTATGTAAGCTCCCGAGGAAGCAAATCATTTGCACATGGGAATGGTGCCTTGCAGCTGATGTTGAACTCTATAAATGAAATGATTAGCCTGCAGACTGTGAGGCTTTAGATATAATGCATTGTTAGAGATTGTATGAAAGGCCAATTCAAGTAGAAGAGAACATTTCATATTACTATAAGGACTTGCAGAATAAAATCAAAGCTAGATGGTACTTTGCAAATAATTTCAAAGGATAGGATGGCTTGACACTTTTCATAGCTTTTGTTGGCTGTATATTTTACATAATTTTCTTCTTTCATAATATTGTTATTAATGTAACAGTGTACTTTGAAAGAGATTATGTCAGAAAGTGTAGCTAATAATGGGAATCATTTTCTAATAACTAAGCCAATTGTTTTATCCCAGCTATTTTCTTTCTTTCTAATTAATGTCACACAGATTCAGTCTAACTCTGATTAAAGTATTATTACATATCTGCTTTCGCATTTCATCAGATTTAAATTTTTTTCATTAGTGGCTTTAACACAGGATAATAATATTACCATATAATTAACAACTGTCAGTGGATGCTACAGAGGTCCATCTCATATAAGACTGAAAGTAGACAAGATTACATTATTAATCCATTTTTGTTAATTTTGAAGTCCTTGATGTTCACTATTATAAATATTTTAACTATTGTTATTAGTATTAAATATTCATTGTGCAATTTGTTCCAATATAGTGTAAAAGGCACATAGCTCTACATCTTACATCTGTACATCAGAATCGTTGACTTTCTTGTTAGAATTTATCTGTAATAGAATGCCAGCTCACAGATATTTAGTGTGCATTTTCAAAGCTGTGATGGAAGCATTACATAAGTATTTAAGTCATACAATTATCAGATTTATTCATGGCTTTAAGTACTTAGACATGCATCAGCAAAGATGTAAGAGGAGAGAAATGAACAAATCTGCTGTAAGCAGAGGATGTGGCTCTAGGAGGAGACTGTGAGTAAGAACTTCAGCAAATTATAGGAAACTGGAATGCAAAACTGAAGACACATGGGCTGCCACTGAATACAGACATGACTGTGTCATGGTAGCAAATGGGAGTAATCAGAGATCAGAGCAGGAATAAAAACTGAAACAGTACTGCATGTTAACAGCTTCAGGTATCTTGGGAAATACAGTCAAGGAAAAGAGAAACCTGAATAAGGAGGTCAAAGTTAGAATCAGGCATGCTGCAGCCAACTGACACAAAGTGTAAGGGATAATGTGTGACAGAAACATGCCAATGTATTTTAAGAGTAAGGTGTACATAACAGTGGTGAGATCAGTGTTTCTGTATGGTAAAACCTGGGCAGTGTAGTTGTAGCATATAAGGAAGTATGAGGTGATGCAGATGAAGTGATTGACACAAAGTAGTAGGATGCACACTGTGGAGCAGATGAAGTAAAGAAGACATCAGAGCAGAAGACAAAGTAGCCCCAGTTATGGAAAAGATCAAGAACAACACATTTCAGTAGTTTGCTCACATGTGTAGGAAAGAAGAAAAGACATTTGCTAAAGCAGATTTGAGAGATTCTGGGAGATGGATAGAGAGGGTTAAGGCTATGAGCTGTTAATGCCCTCCTGGTTGTACTCAGGGATTTTATTCCCTTGGTTTCCTTTTGAGAATTGTGTGCCTCTAAGAAACTCACTTAGACACTGCTCTAACACAACTGGTAATCTAGGCTGGTTTCCTGGACTGTAGGCCCATAACTAACTATGAACCTATGAGAGACAGGAAGAAGAAAAGCAGAGATGAAGATTTCCTGTCAATAAATGTATGGATTGCACGAGAGACATCCTGAGACAAAACAGAGGGGTGGCAACAGCTGATGTGGCATCCCAACCCTACGGAAAAATGGAAAAAGAGGTTTAATGATGATGATGCTGATGCTACAGTCTGTGTTCACAGTTACTGACAATGCTGATTCCTCTCTCTACTCATGGAAGGTAACTTATACGACTATTGAATGAGTAATTTTAGGACATTTGTTTTGTTTCCATTTGAATATTGAAGGATAGATCAGAATGTCTACCAAGAAAAACGTGAACTACTGCAGCGCTTACATGTTGAGAGCTGAGTTTTATTAGTGATTTGCATGATTTTTGACAAATATGCAGGTTTTATTTAATCATTCTGTGATAATTAACTTACATATTTGTCAGTAGAAAGTAAATATTATAAAACATCAGTTATGACAATGAGTTTTGATTTTCTATCAATATAATCAAGCAGCTCACCAACAATTTTATCATGACTGCGGATTCATAAACATTGCATCCACTTCAAAAATCATAATCAGGCCAACACTATTTATATTATGTGCATGGCAAGCATCAGTTCTTATTACTTATGCACATGGACTGACATTCTGTGCAATAAACATCTCCTCATCATAGCCACAGTATAGACTGTCTTCCAGATTGTGAGTAGGTCATGGAGAGAATAAAATATGAAACAGTAAAGAGTGTCATCAAATATGAATACTGGAGAATGTAGCACATTTGTGGACTGATATTAACAAAAGAAAGATAGGCCTCAAGGCATGTGAACTTATGTCATCCTCACTGATATTCTTTATACAAGTGCTTTAGCAAAGGGAGCCACAGACCCAATGACAGTAATCAATATTGTAAAACACAGATAGCAGTGAAATGTAAAACATTTACAGATGGTAGACTGAACATTGCAAAACAACATACAGCTCACAGAGGATTAGAAACACCGGCCTATTGCATTGACACAGTACAACTCACTTCATGAGAACACTAAGCTATGGAAGCAGTTAGGGTAAAGGTGTTATCTTTACTTTATTTCACACATGGTGATGTGCAGATGCTTAGCTCATTTGCATGAGCAATGGAAATATCAATAGCAGGTGCCAAGGATTCAACAAACCAAGAACTGACACGAACATCAAAGATAAAACCAAAACCAGGAAGAACCACAACCTTGCAGCAGTAATACACTTTATTAAGCGCTTTAGTCAGCATATAACAAATGACTTCATCAGAGTAAATCCAATCTAAATAATCATGTTTAAATAGTGTTTACAATCAAATCACATGATTAAAGAAATCCAATCAAAAGCCAGCATCAATTAATATACTCAAAACTAATAACTTACAAATACAAAATCCTACATTGTTTCCTAGCCTAAATATAACATATTATGTACAACAAACATTATGAATGAGATTTAAAACTATAATGAAAATAAAACATGTTTATAAATGATTATAAAAAACTTCATCTTATATAACATAAGAACACAGTTTTAAATAACTACTGACACTAATACCATAATTTAACCCAGGTTTTGTGTGTGCGTTCAATCTAATTTGCCAACAAAGTTCTGTGAGGTCTAAAATATCTTCCCATGGTCCACCTCTGGGATCTTGGGCTACTTTTTCTATTACAACGAACTTAAAGCTATGTGTAGGATGTTTTCCTATATGTCTAAATAAAGCACTATTAGTGTTGTGATTTTTTATGTCCCTTGCATGCTCATACATTCTTTCCTTGAGCTTTCTCTTGGTTTTTCCAATGTAAAAACCTTTACATTCTGAGCACAAAGCAGCATAAACTACTCCTTGTGTATTGCATGTATATTTTCCTGATATTTTTTTGTGGGTGTAATTAATTTTGATTTTATCTGTGTGTTTTACCAAGTAACATTGGACACAAAACCCACATTTTCTCATACCTAGAGCCTTATTTAGAAGGAAAAGAGTGCCCTTATTTTCTAACAAGTTTTTAAAAGTAATTCCTCTCCTAAACACCAACCGTGGTCTAGGTCCTAGTTTTTCTATTATACTCTCGTATCCATGAAAAACATGCCAGTTTTTGTTTAAAATGTCATGTATACTTTGATGGTCCACTGTGAATCTAGTGACAAAAGAGCATTTGTAATCCTTATTAGACAGATTATTTTGAGGTAAAGAAGTTTCAGTTGTACAAATAGAAGGAACTCCACTATTGTTGTTTAGTCATCATCATCTTCTTTCAGCTGTTCCCATTAGGGGTCGCCACAGTGGATCACCTGTTTCCATTTCTTCCTGTCCTCTGCATCTTGCTCTGTCACACCAACCACCTGCATGTCCTCTCTCACCACATCCATAAACCTTATCTTAGGCCTTCTTCTTTTCCTGTTACCTGGCAGCTTCATCCTTAGCATCTTTTTCCCAATATACTCAGCATCCCTCCTCAGCACATGTCCAAACCAATGTAATCTTGCCTCTCTGGCTTTGTCTCCAAACCTTCAAGCCTGGGCTGACCCTCTAATATACTTATTCCTAATCCTGTCCACCCTCATCACACCCAGTGCAAATCTTAACATCTTTAACTTTGCACATCCAGCTCAAACTCCTGCCTTTTTGTCAATGCCACTGTCTCCAACCCATATAACATAGCTGTTCTCACTACCCTCTTGCAGACCTTCCCTTTCACTCTTACTAGTACTCGTCTGTCACAAATCACTCCTGACACTCTTCTCCACCCACTCCATCCTGCCTGTACTCTCTTCTTTACCTCTCTTCCACACTCACCGTTAATCTGAACTATTGACCCCAAGTATTTAAACTCATCCACCTTCACCACCTCTACTCCTTGTATCCTCACCATTCCTCTATCCTCCCTTTCATTCACACACATATATTCTGTCTTAGTCCTGCTGGCCTTCGATCCTCTTCTCTCTAGAGCTTATTTCCATCTCTCCAGGGTCTCCTCCACCTGTTCCCTACTCTCACTACAGATCACAATGTCATCTGCAAACATCATAGTCCACGGGGACTCCTGTCTGATCTCATCTGTCAACCTGTCCATCACCATTGCAAATAAGAAAGGGATCAGATCTGATCCTTGATGTAATCCCACCTCCACCTTAAACGCATCCGTCACTCCCACCACAGACCTCACCACTGTCACACTACCCTTGTACATATCCTGTACTACTCTTACATACCTCTCTGACATTCCTGACTTCCTCATTCAGTACCACGATTCCTCTGTAGGCACCCTGTCATATGCTTTCTCTAAGTCCACAATGACAGAACACAACTCCTTCTGACATTCTCTGTACTTCTCCATTAACACTCTCAGAGCAAACATCGCATCTGTAGTGCTCTTTCCTGGCATGAAACCGTACTGCTGCTCACTAATCATCACCTCCCTTCTTAACCTAGCTTCCACTACTCTTTCCCATAACTTCAAGCTATGACTGATCAATTTTATACCTCTGTAGTTACTACAGCTCTGCATTCATAAAGTTCTGACAGCATTAGCTATTTAGACGTTGTGATTAAGAAGGAGTCTAACTCATATTTTTTCAGTGACCTTTATAGGTAGCCCACCCATAGTAACAGCTAACTACATTATCACAGTAACCACCCAATACATGTAAAAAAATGTTTAGCTAAGGGCCAGTTAGTTAGACTTGCCTGTATGGTTACTAAGAATGATGATTTTCTTTTTTGATGTAGTGAGCTTATGGAGATATTTAGATCTAGAGAATATCCATCAGATTTATTAGAGGGTTTATTTAATGAAATGTATACAAAGAAAGAGAAGGGAATTATTATACCATTACTAAACAATGATAGTGGAGTTTCTTCTATTTGTACAACTGAAACTTCTTTACCTCAAAATAATCAGTAGAATAAGGATTACAAATGCTCTTTTGTCACTAGATTCACAATGGACCATCAAAATATACATGATATTTTAAACAAAAATTGTCATGATTTTCAGGGGTACAAGGGTATAATCGAAAAACTAGGACCTAGACCACTTTTGGTGTTTAGGAGGGGAATTACATTTAAAAACATATTAGACAATAAGGACACTGTTCCCCTTCTAAATGGGGCTCTAGGTATGAGAAAATGTGGGTTTTGTGTCCAATGTTACTTGGTAAAACACAGATACAATCAAAATGAATTGCACCCACATAAAAATATCAGGAAAATATACATGCAATACACAAAGAGTAGTTTATGCTGCATTGTGCTCAGAATGTAAAGGTTTTTACACTGGAAAAACCAAGAGAAAGCTCAAAGAAAGAATATATGAGCATGCAAGGGACATAAAAAATCGCAACACTAATAGTGCTTTATTTAGACATATAGAAAAACATCCTTCACATAGTTTTAAGTTTGTTGTAATAGAAAAAGTAGCCCAAGATCCCAGAGGTGGACCATGGGAATATATTTTAGACTTCAAGAAACTTTGTTGGCAAATTAGATTGAACGCACACACAAAACCTGGGTTAAATTATGGTATTAGTGCCAGTAGTTATTTAAAACTGTGTTCTTATGTTATATAAGATGAAGTTTTTTATAATCATTTATAAACATGTTTTTTTTCATTATAGTTTTAAATCTCATTCAATATGTTTGTTGTACATACTATTTTATATTTAGGCTAGGAAGCATAATGTATTATTTTGTTTTTGTAAGTTATTAGTTTTGAGTATATTAACTGATGCTGGGTTTTGATTGGATTTTTTAATCATGTGATTCGATTTTAAACACTATTTAAACATGATTATTTCGATTGGATTTATTCTGATGAAGTCATTTGCTTTATGCTGACGAAAGCGCTTAATAAAGTGTATTACTGTTGCAAGGTTGTGGTTCTTCCTGGTTTTGGTTTTATTTTTGCCAAGGATTCAACTTAATTTTTGCTGTGTTTTGTCTCATTGTTTTTACATGTACTTTGATGTTCTTGTCTGCAACCTATCATGCAATGTATGAACACAGAAAGATTATTTTCATATAAGCCCTTTTTGGGCATGTATGTTTGTCTGTATTTATTGATTTATTTATTTATTTTTGTATAACACAGAGATGAAAATGGAAAGCAAACAGAGGGTAGAACAAAAGGTGAGCAAATAAGGAATGATCATGATGGACTTGAGATAGAAAAATACTCCTCAACTTCTTAGCTTTATAATTCTGGAGAATCCCAGTAGTAGTTGCAATTATTTAATTATTCAATCATTAATCATATCTCAGAAGTTCACACTTTTTAGTTTGAACAAATCAAAAGAAGAAGAATAAGCCTATTTAGATTTGTCAATATCTGTAAAGTTGAGAGGTATGGGTGTTTTATTTTATTTTATTTTATTTTTTGTGGACAGGTGCCATTTTATGATTTTAAAGAATGGAAAATTGGAGAAGGAAGTCGGGGGAGTAAATGGGTATTAAAGAGAAGCAGGCTAGTAGCAGGGAAAGACAGACATGACTGACAGGCATTGAGAAACGCAATAAGGGTTGAGGAGCAAATAGTGAAGAAGACACAGGACAAAAAGAGGAAAGGCAATTGTGATGTGAGGACTGCACAACATACAGGCTTTTGTATAGACACCAAAGAGAGGGGAGATAGGATTGGGTGTTAAAAGATGCAGTCTCTACCAGTTTAGTCCCATTGAGAGGTTACGTAACATTCTGTGAACCTTCATCACTGGGTCCTGGCTGAAGAGGTGGAGTCAGTATTGTGCAGGTATATTACTCGATATACACAAATCACTTAGAATTACAATTAAGTCTACCGGGGAGAGGGACAGCATATTGTAAATGCTGCAAAAAAATATAAGGTCCTCCTAATATATCAATATATCATACACCCCCACATTTATACATCCTATTCTCAATGAATCACTGAGTATGATTTCCATGTGGCCAGTGCAGGCATCTAACCTCCTGTCTATTAACTCCCATAGAAGCTCTGTCATCTCCTGATTGGTTATAAAAGCATCACTTCCACTTGCACTGCCACAAGTGGGTACCCATGTACCACCCACCATTGCAGGGCTACCTGATGCAAGTAAGGAATGTAGTGCAGGAGGTGTGGAGGCAACTGTGGCAGGCTGAAACCCAGATGTGCTGGGTCCCTCTGGTGGTGGTGCTACTTTCTGCCTGTATTTGTACAAGGTTGCTAAGGCCACCTGGAACTGCTTACCTGTATCCATCAGGTCAATATCCTCCCTCCCATCTTTCAAAGCCACTCTGAAAGACCTCCTAGCCAATATCCAGCTCTGTTGTTGCTCAAAACCAGGATAAACTATATCCCTAAATGTGAGCATTCCTTACACCTCCTTACTCTCCCTTCTTTACATATTCCCTTACTTCTGTCAACTTCTCTTCCCTGACTTTCTCACTAAATATACAATAAGCCTATTTTTCCCTTACTTCATATTACATTTCCTGTTTGTATTAGACTAACTTACCTTTAATTTCTCTAAAAACTGTGAATCACAATAAAAAGTTGCAAGCAGAGCTAAAAACAGTAAACTCCAAAAGACAAAATAATCTGCAGTTGGAGATATAGCCACACTCATTGCCCAGTAGAAATATGGAAGTAAAGGAAATTCAGGTAGCACAGAAGACCATAAAATGAAAATAAAAATAAATGTATTCAATGCACATTTAGCACTTTCATCCAGAACAACTTTAAGACTTCATTAGAACTACTTACAAGGCTACCTGATTCCAAATTTATATAGTAACCATTCTGAATCCCTAGCCCTAAAAAAAAAAAAAAAAAAAAAAAAACATAACTTAATAAAACGCTATACAGTTCTATGATAAGTACATAAAATCAATACATACTATTCATGTTCTTAAAGACAATAACCCTATTAGTGTAAAAATATAAACAGTCAATAAATATTCTTTGATAATATTCCCTTAAAAAATTTGAATAAATAAATATAACATCTTTTTTCCCCTAAATTCATCATCGTTTAGCAAACCTCAAGTTCAAAAAAAGGGGTGATAGTAATTGTTTCATCTAAACTTGGATCTCTGTTAGCCTTTAAAGCCAGTGCCAATATACAGAAATTGTACTAATTTTATCTGTTTTTTTCCCTCTCACTGCAACCCTTATCTCTTTTTTTTTATTTTCTGTTATGTGTTGTCAGAATGTCTCCATGTCATCCATCTGTAACAAATCACTAAATGCTTCACAGCCCAGTGAGGTAGGTCTGCCTGCCCCCCACTCCACCAGATCCAGCACAGATGCCCAGCACATCTGGGACCCAACCTGGTAGCACTGCCTCTGCTGCTCCTGCACTACCTGTCCCCTCAGGTGGCACTACTCCTGCAGCTGGTGATTTGGCACCCTCCTGGAGTACAGGCAAACTGCCAGTAGATGCCAGGATTGGTGCATAGGGTTGTGACCCACACCATTGGTGTACACCTATGCCTGATGGAGAGGCTGCTTTCCCTCATGGTATATAGGAAGAGAAGATGTCAAGCACTCCAGCACTTAGCGGAGTAAGGAGACAATGATTGTGTTGCTGTCGCCCCAGTTTGTATGAAATGACAGTACAAATTCAGATAATATTCTGTACATATATTCAGTTTACACTGTTAAAAAAATGGATAGCTATGGTTCTGTTCTACCTCTCTCCTGCACATTCCTGTATTTCATTCCCTTTGTCCTCCCCCCTGCTTGCTCCCCATTTCATCACTTTCATATCTACCTCATTTTAACACCTATAATCTGGTCCAAAAAAATAGAATCACACACAATACACATAAGTACCAGAAAAAGCTATGGTTCCCTTCACGTTCTGGCCTCTATGTTTGTGCAAAGTTGAGAATTGTACACTAATGACAAGCAATGGTGAATGGCTCTGCAATGCTGCAGTTACCTCTGCCAAATGCCACTTAACCCCACTGTGCTAGATCAACACATGGTAACGCATACTGAATGGTCTATAAAGAATAATAGATCATTGCATTATCACTGTTGTTTAAAACTATTAGATACATCTGGATTCAAACCCAGTATCATCTGAGCTCAAAACAAAATGTATTAATATATTTAGGTTCATAGGTTGGTACTAAGCTATTGGACCTAGGGCCTATACAAGCCTAGCCATAACAATTCCCTGGATATTTCTTCCCACAATATTTACTTCCCTGGACCCCTGTCTAGCAGGGCCACTGACATGATCCCTGGGGTGAATTTCCTATCTCCCATCCAATATAGATTCATAGGTTGGTACTACACCTGCTGCCACAGAGTCAGCTAAGCAGCAATTGTGTTTCACACACTCACTACTAATGCTCAGCATTTTAGCAACGAGCCTCGTGTTTGCACACTGTTTAACTAGATAAAGTAGTGGAAATGTGTATCTTGCATGTGCAAACACTTTGCCTGCTATTGTGCAAGTACATTGCTCACCGTTGCACTATGCAAAGTCAATATTAGCACATATTAGTGCTGTTTATGTCCATTTAGTCTTCAAGACATGAAACTACATATGGAAACATAACAAAATGAAGGATTTAACTGAGAATATGTCAGGTGTTTGCAATGCAACCATGTGTTACCTCCCCCCATGCACTGCAATGCTGGTCTCTCAGTATTTGTTGACAAATATATCAACAACACTACATAAATGAATAACAAAGGTTGTGTGATATACCATGCACATCAATCTGATAACATGTAGAACTAGAACTATTATCACAGTTGAACATGCCTATATATCCATTTCATGCAAGCCTCCCAATATCTGCTCTGCAGCATCCACTGCTGATGTCATCCACTATAAGTTGTCCTGCAGTCTTGTAAAAGTCAAGCTTGTGCCTTGGTGCTTGCCTTAAATACAGAATTCTGTAGTCGGTGTCCTTAGACAGGTAGGAATCTTTTCTCGCGTGTGTGTGTGTGTGTGTGTGTGTGTGTGTGTGTGTGTGTGTGTGTGTGTGTGTTTGTGCATTTGCTTGACATTAGATAAAGCCTTTTACAGTAGCATGTGGGACACTGCTATTGCCATTGTCTCCTCAGCAGACACTGCTGATGTCATCAGCTATATCTGATTTGTGGATGTGCACTATTCTTCAGTCTGAAGAGGTTTGGTGATTTTAAACCTGACGAAAGCACTAACCAATATACGGTATTTTACTGGATTTTGCACCTGTGGTTCTCATCCTTTGCTGCTAATTATTTGATATTCTGAATACACACTTCAACACACCCTCCTCATGGACTATGTTCCAGTAGAAGGGTGTTCATCAATATGCACCCATCTGAGTTGACGGGAGGGAACAACACCTGATGCATGCATGTATCAACACATCCTGACTCACCTCAACTGTGAGGTAAACCAAGATATCATCATGTATCTTTTCTAAATGGACACTAGTAATATCCCAGCTGTGTGCAACAGACCTATATGAGTTGTTAATGCTACATCATCTCTGTTATATCTGATAGATCTCCTCAAAGAGGTCACTGAGGGCATGCATGATGACGATACTACTGTCCTGTTGAACTTGACCAGGCCAAGGCATTTGACACCAATCCACACTGAGGTATTCACTCAACACTGTCAGATGTGGCCATTAGCAGCCATAGCATCAAATTGATAGAACAGTGGATCACATGCGTGGCATATGAATATGTTGAAATGTGTGAAGTGTTCAGTGATCAGGTCCATACATCAGGACTGTCTGCTAGGTCCTTTTCTGACCATTATTAAGTCACAGACGTCATAAATGACATACGCATCTTGTGTTCAAAAAGCTGTCAGAAGGACTACAGACTGTAGGCAATTATTTACTCAAACAGTGAGATTAGTATAATACAGACAGCATCAACACACACAAAAGATTGCTGTCACAGGTATGACAACACATGAGATGAAACAAAGACATGCAGGGATTTCTTATGTTATGAAAACAAATGCACAACCCAAGTATAACATAGACGTCACACCCTATAAGCAGATTAAGTGGTATGTAACCTGTGTACTTTGGTAGATGGTACATGGAATGTCCACCAGCGGGTCTATATTACAACGCCAAAGTCACTCAGCATTGAACGGCCTAAAGGCCGAAAATGCTGGACCATGAAGCCGCTATTGTGAGAGGGCTGTGCTGTGCCCCCACACCCCCAGCTAATTATACATACCAACTCTGAGATCACACTACAGTGCGGAAAGGGCAAATATTCCAGTCTTCACTGTACTGTGATCTCACAAAAAGCACATCAGTGAATGGCATTTCTGATGTTAAAGCCATTCGATGTTCAGCCTCTTAGATTTTGTAATAGGAACCCTCCACCAGCATGTGGCCACAGTGCTGAGTACTACTTTGTATGTTACACATCTGCTGAGTTTGTGAAGGACATCTACAACAAAAGCCATAATACCTCCATAGTTCACAGCCTTCATCACACCAATAACTGAGTACATTGCACCCTCCTTCATGTAGCTGCCTACACATCCCCCCGTGATATGTAACTGAAGTGTACCATCTTTGCCACATTAAGCTATCACACATCTTATCAGCCATACCTAGGTATTCTTTTTGTTGCATAAAGATTACTGTCTGATGGTGCAGAACCCCATCAAAATGATACATCTGATGCATGTGAGATACCTTTTCCAATGATATAGACAGTACATACATAGTTGTTTGATAACATTGATGGCTTGGATTACATTAATGATAATGTTGATTGTGCCATATGTATCTGCCATGTACACCAGTAAATTAGCCTGTGTTGATCTTAATGTCACATACAGGTATAGCAGTGTCTCCTAAAATGGCCAGTAGATGTTACAGTGCCAGGGAGGTGTGCTTGATTACCCTCATAGACTGCTGATATGTCATAATAGTTGTACAAGTGCATTTGTGCCGAATCATCTCTGATCACTCAGAATCACATGCATTATGTCAGAAACTTGGGCTTACTGGTGCTATTATTCTGATATTGTCCATGATTTGTGCGCTTCTTTTACTGTTGTCCATGATCCTGTAACTGTGCCCCACTTGTTGTAGACCTCTGCTGAGATTACACTAATATTCAGGCAAATCAGTCTGCACAGCTTCACAATATGCACCCTTCCCTGACTGAATATAACATCCCTGATGTCCTCTGCATTGTTCATGTAAGGATGCTTATCTCACAAAAGACATCTTCTTCATTGTTATGTCACCTTGTGTGACAGTCACGTGATATACATTTTCACAGTGCAATCCATACTGTACTATAATGATATGTAATTGGTGTTCCTGCTACAACTCTCTTCCATTAACATACCCTCATCTGTACATTAGGATGTTTCACCTGTCCTTTTTCCCTGCGTGTGTTCCAGCAATTCATCTCTGTGTCTGTATTCAATGCACACACTTCCCCTGACTGTTTATTTTATATGGCAGTCCATGTATCCTTACAGATCATTTACCCAACTTTTGAACAGAATGCCTACAATGGGATTTCACAATACTCTGCACTTTATACACTGTCCTGTACTGTGTTTGGATGAAATACATAAGTATATGATAAGCCCTGGTAATCACTGTGGCATTTTGTGCAATCCCTTTATTCTACTTTGCTTTGAGGTAACCTGGTTTCCTATCCATGTTGCTTTACATGGTTTCCTGGCCAGCAACACTGTTGCCAGCCACAAAACTGTGCTTTTTTACATTTAAACGTGGTGAGTGGCATGCATATGTATTTAGCACTGCTGCTCACTGCGCAAACATGTAAACTCTGTGTACGCTTCGTGAGAAGCCTACACATAGTTTATTGAATCCCAGGGCATGTTGATATTTCTGCCTGTTCTATATTCTTTCACTGTTAATATGTAATTACTACCTATTTATGTGAAAATTTGTGCCTTGCACATGGACAGCATCATAATTATGTCCTTAGATCAGTATCTCACTCCACTTAACTAATAACAACTAAATAAATACATTATCAAACTATCCTCAAGTTTGATTCACTAAACTATCAATTAATTATCAAACTATCCTCAAAGTTTGATTCATTAAAAATGGCTAGGTGTTGATCTAGATTTCATGATCAACACACCTCATATAGAAAAATCCATTGAAAATACACCTTGATTAAATAATAGCATGTCCAAAAACACATACCAAATAAACTCTGGAACTACAAAAATAATTATTAAGAAACAGAATTTTGGTTCTAATTCATGGTTATAAAGTGTTTATTTCTATAATTGCTACTGATGCCAAAATTGATAGATATGGATCAATCTACTTTGGTGGAAGGGAGGTCAACATTTGACAACATTAATAGGCCAATGATGATCAAGAGTGTAGCAGAATGTAAAAAAATACTGCTGTGTCATTGGGTCTTGATGCAGAGAAAGCAATCAACAAAGTAAGCTGGGCTTTTATGAGTAGAGCAAAATAAGTATTTGCATTTTCTGATACAATAATAAGGTTAATTAGGGGAATATATGAGGGAAAAGAGGCAAAAGCTAAAGTGGGGAATTCCTCTCTGATAGTTTCTGCTTGAATGGAGGAGCCAAGCAAGGGTATTATCATTCCCCTTTGTTATTTGCATTATATTTAGAACCACTGGCAAAGAAAATATGGGGCTCAGAAATTCAAGGATATAATTGGCATGGTAATCAAGAAGGAATGGCTTTATTTGCAGATTATATTATTTTGTACCGGATAAAAACAGCAAAGGATAGTTCAGTGTTGTGGAACATTCTGAGATAGTTTAAAGACTTTTTCGGGATACAAGATTAATGAGGATAAAACAAAGGCAATAGCCATAAATGGGTTCAGCAATACCCATATTTATGGGGACATTATAAAATAAAGTACTTAGAAGTATGGGTTATATGTATTCTGTTACTGCAGCTAAGGATATGTTGGATGAGACTAAACAAAAGTTAATATAAAAACTAAGAAAATGGAAGCTCCGTTTTATGGATGTGGATAGCAAGATACAAGCAATAAAAATGAAAATTTAGTTTTATATACAAGTCAGGCATATTTTTTTATCAACCAGAGGAGAAGTTGTGGATAGCAATTAATAAAGAACTAAAGTATTTTACTTGGGAGGGGAAGAGGACAAGAGTCAACTGGGATAAGTTGATCCTCCCAATAGAAAAAGGTGGTTTGGGATTACCTGATTTGAATGGGGTATTTCAGAGTTACACAGTTAAGGATCCTATACAACAGCACAAGCAGAAAGCTACAATGCATAATGGAAAGGGATAATGGTGAAATGTGGGGGGGGGGCTCAAGAAATAAGGAGAGAATGGGATTTTGGATGCAGATCCTTAAGGTGAATAACAATAACAATGAAGAATATTATATTGATAAAGTAGAAGAAAATATTGTAAGGACTAAGCAACCACAGGACTAGAGAAAGGAGATTCTGCCAATAAGTATGACAATAATTAGTGGTACAGAGAATAGGCAAGAGGGGGCTTGAATCTACTGAAGAAAACTGTCAAAGGTATTAGAAGCAAATAATTAGGGAGAAAACGATAATATAATGGGAAGAGGAGAGAATTCATTTGGACTGCAGGCTAGAGATTGCATCCCTGTCAAGGATTGATAAAAGAGAAAGGAATAAAGGATCTTAAGTGAAAGACCAGCACTGGTCGAGTTTTTGGTGGAATCTAGAGCAGCAGAAGCCTCTGTTAAAAAAGGGATAATTAGTACAGCATATAAAATGTTGCAAGATAACTATAGGAATCAATCAGATTATGTTAGATTGGATAGGGAGATGAGATTGGGTAAGCAATTCACAAAGAAACAATGGAAGTATGACTCCCAAATATGCAACAGAGTTTAGAACATTTAGGATTTTTGCTTGGAAGTGTTTTTCATAGGTATTTTTTTACCCCAAGAAGACTTCAAAATGTTTCCTCAGGTAGATTGCAAATGTTGACTGTGAGATGTGGAAGAAAAAGATAATTGAGACCATATTTTTTCAGGGTTTAATGAGTTGGTTGACTTTAAAAAAATTCTGCAGACTACTCTGTCAGAAATACTGGGTGAGCAAATTGTTTTAACTAAGGAAATTATTTTTTTAGCTTCCTTAGTTGAATTCTGGTGTCTGCCAAAAAAGCAATTACTAGAAAATGGAAATCAAAGTCAAAACCAACTGTACTAAAATAGTAATATAATAACAGAGAAAAAAGAACTGGACATGGGATCTAAAGGTAGGAGCAAATTGCATTGCAAAAATGGGAATTGTGGGAACGGTAAGTGCAGAATAATGTTTTGGAAGAGAAATGAGGTTTAAGGGAATGTAGGAATTGTATGAGCCACATCATGTTTGATTGACAATGACTGTACTGAAGTGATGCATTTGAAAATATGTCAATATGGTTTGTTTTCATTTACATAAATGTATGATGATTGCAAAAGTCATAAGTGATAATTCAATAAAGATGTTTCTTGTTTCAACAAAAAAGAAAACAGCATGTTCTTTCTCATTACAAATGCTTCATAAAATGTATAAAGACATTTTCTTTTCATTGAACACAAACATTAATTCATCAATCACTAGCCAGTCATTAGAGTGCATTTTCACAGACATGGAAGAAGTTCATATTTCAAACTTGCAAAAGTTCAACTAATACACACACACACACACACACACACACACACACACACACACACACACACACACACACACACACACACGCACACACATTAGTGTAACACTAATTTCACAATAATATGTGTCTTATTTAACAAGTTTAGTATTTTCAGCAATATTTAACATCTTATTTTTATCAGCCCTTAACATAGTTATCAATCTATGTTCAGGATCTTCTGTTTCAGCAGGTTGATCCTCACAACTAGGGTTTAATTTTAGTCTTCCTAATGACTCTAAGCATAAAACAGTGTTCTGCATTTCAGTCCATATAAATTTTCTGAAGACAACGTAGCTACAAAATTTTACATGGAAATCACTTTTAGCTTTCTTGTTATTTATATATATCTATATATATATATATATATATATATATATATATATATATATATATATATATATATATATATATAAAGAGAGAGAGGATCTATGTCTATATTACTTCATCAAAGTTTTATTTCTATGAATACCTTTTCATCTACCCTTTTACATAGAACATCCATAGGGAAGGAATTACTTGTCTGTCACAGCGATCATTACACACAATGTTCCTTGCAGAAATGGGGGACAACCAATATAGACAGCCCATAGCATATCCTCCTTCAGCTCCACAAGCTGGAATGGAGTAAGGCTATGTAAAAAAAAATACAACCCCCTATATGTAAAAAAAAAAAAAAACACAACCCCCTACATATATATATATATATATATATATATAGTTTTATATATATATATATATATATATATATATATATATATATATATATATATATATATTTATATATCTATCTATATATATATATATATATATATATATATATATATATATATATATATATATATATATATACACACATTCTGACACTGCCAGCCCAGCTATCTGGAATTTTGTAAATAATTCTATGTCATTTCTGAATATTGATGTGATTTATACACAACTGTATGCTATGTGCTGAGCTTCAAGAATGTAACCACAGCATACTCTGCTGGAACATAGAAGATTAACATACAAAACTTAAAGATAATATGCTGAAATTAAGTGCTTTATGATGTTCTATAAAAGTTAGTTTCATTGCAGCAAGAAGACAGGATGTCTAGAGGTATATGTCTTTTCTATTGTCTTGGAGGGAAGTATTTGCTATGTTTAAAATCTAGTGTTTTATTGCTCTATGGCTTCCTACCAGCTGCACTTCTGAGAGATATGTACTTCTCACATAGAAAGGTTAAAACTCTGTTAGTATCTGTTAACTTGGTAACTAAAGGCAGGTGACAAAGAGTGATGTCATCCAAACTGATCCAGCAGTAATGTTTGATGGTAATTTAAGAGCTCTCTAAGAGAGAGACTGTGTCCATTTTGTATCTTGTCTTGGACCTAGAAACATCCATTCAGCACTTCTGCCTGCATATTGCTCTGTAAATAAGTAAGTCATTTAGTGCAAAGTATCTTTTAGATATAGATAGGAATATAGTAAATATTAGTTTAGATGTTTCTGTATTTATTTGAGAGTGTCCTGCAATGTTGTTTAAAATATTTCCTGTGATTCTGAACTCTGCAGTTACTAAGTTGATTGAGTATTGTATTGTTCCTTTATTATTTATTAAATGTATTTACATCTATCTTTATGGCTGATATTTGTGAGACATATTTAAGCTCTCAGAGTACTTGCATATGTATTTGGTGACACTGTACAGGCCACTCCTAAATAGCCTTGCTCTTGGTCACACTTACCATTTGGTTAATAGTAACCTTACATAGTAGGATTAGTCACCCTTTGTAAGGGCCTTAAGTAGCTGACAAAGAGGGTTTGGTGGCAGTGATAACTACCTTATAGACTAGGCAGAAGGGGACATAGCTAGTAAACCTGTGCCAGCCTTCCCCAGGTGTGTGTTTGTTTGTATATAAATCAAATCTCAAAGTGTGTGTGTGTGTGTGTGTGTGTGTGTGTGTGTGTGTGTGTGTACGTGTCAGCTACTTGGGCAGGGACACGAAGCACTGGTTGGACAGAGAGGGTACTGGAGGTCTTGGCTTGACCCCTCAGCTGAGATCTTAACCCTTCAGCTGTGCCAGTGGGGAGTCTTACTGGGGATCTGGAGAAAGAGGGAGAAACCAGCCCCATTCTGACTGTGATCTCTGTGTGCTTGTAAGAGAAATTATACTTTACTGTGTGTGTACTTGTTATCCTCCCATTGTGTACGTCCCTCACTGTTGCCAGTGGTGAAGACTGAGACTCCTTGATTACTGGTCCAGTACAGGGGCGTCACATGCACATATACAATATCCAACATTTTCAATCAACTACCACCAAAAATCAAACCAGCAATTATAAAGGTATGTATGAAAAAATGTAGAATAATATATAAAATCTGTACATGTACAGTGGCTGTTAAATAAAGCTCTCTCTAGGTATGTTACCAAATTTCTATTGCCTTGTACTTTAAAACACTAGATATAGACCCTGTGTTATTAATGTCTCATTCATGGTAAGCATTTAAATGCAGCTGTCAAATTACTTCTTTTTGCTCTAACAGGTTGCCAGCATCATCCCCTCTCTCATTCCCAACAACTCTGCTGAAAACAAAAATATATAAACCTTTTGAAATTTACAACTTTAATGCATGTTTAAGCAGAGCATTAGCCATTCCTGCAGATTTTATTCCATAAACATGCTTGTAAAGTTTAACTTTCAGCCTCCTGCTGGTCTTGCCTATGTAGAAGGCTGGGCATGAAACACAGGTGGCCAATTAGACCACTGCTGTGGAATCACAATTACATGAGTCTGGGAATCTTATAGTTTTTTCCATACCCTTTTATACAAACATGGGTGTGGTCATTAACAAACCTGCAGTATTTCCGTTTACCACAGTTTGACATTCCAGCCAACTAACAGTAATCTAAACTTTTAGTTTGCCAGCTTTGCAAGCAACTTTGCGACTGAGGCAAATCAGTTAATTTCATCAAATTTTTCTGTGAGAATGTAAAGTTCCAAGTTTTTCTTAGCGCTGTAGTTAACTAAGAGGTATTGATGTTAAATAATATAACCATGGATCATCATTTGTTCTCAGTTGCATTTTTGTCGTACAACGCATATTGCAAATGTTATGCAATTCAACAAAACATAAGGGCAATCCCTGGCATGAAACATTTCACATAATTTCCCCCTTTTAAATATCTCTTTATTACTAATCAATCAAAATGGAAGGTGAATCTTAAGTTTGAGGTGATTCAATGTATGCTTTTTAGATTTCTGGGTGATATACTCATTTTTTTTGGAGTGGGGGCATTAATGTGTTTTAGAAATGTGTTAAATTTTTGAATGGTACTATGAACATTTTAAGGTTCATCTACTCTTTTGATTTTATTAAAATGTATTATTTAGATGTAACCATAGGCTAGGATTTCACAAACCAGAGGTTTACCTCCACCACTTATCATAAGTAATGTTTTCCTATTTCCTGTCTACACTTTGAGATCTGTCACTCTTACTTTCAGGGAAAGAAAAGTTTAATTAAGGGACAACTGGTATGGCTGTTGAGATTGATTAGTAAGGAAGAGATATTTAAAACTGAAATGGGGAAATTATTTGAAACATTTCACACCAGAGGCTGCCCTACATTTTATTGAACTACATAGGGAAATAAATTATAAATGGGAAGAGAATACATTTTTGTTCCATTTTGGCTGATAACAAAAATGTTATGATAAACAATGACAACAAGTTTTATTTGAAATTATATGTTATTTGTTATCACTGTTTTTAACTGTATGTAAGAAGGTCTAGCTTGTTAACAAGATTTACTTTCACTCATATTTTGTTGTTTTACCTTTAATTTCACTGTTGGTTGTTAGAAAATGATAGGTTTTAGACAGGCAAGCTCTAGCCACCCCAAGTGGCCTAGACAGCTATTAATTCACACAGACTACAGAGAAGAAAATCCTGAGCATATCTAAACAATCCTACCTTAGTTTGTGATTTATTGATCTTTACTGTTAAAAAGAAGTGTGACTGTGAGTGATAGTGATCAGAAGCTTCTTATGTGTAAAGGGATTGCAACTTTTGTCTAGCTTGCAGAACTTGTAGGGTCAGAACAATTTTACTGTACTTATTTTAGTATTTAGTTGTATATTGCTTGTGTGATTTTTTTTTTTTTTGTCATAGAAGATGATTTACATTTTTCTCTTTTGATGCTGTGGTTACTAATTTTGATTATTCCTTTGTTTTATAATATTTTATTCTTTTGAAGCTGAATATGTATTCCTTAAATAAGTATGTAGTTAATGATTTACTAATGCACAAATATCTTGTACAGTGTAATAAATGCTATGCATATTTATAGGTAACAGCTGATAACACTGGTGATCTGTGTTCCCATATCAAAGGTTGGGTGATTTGCTACCATTGCTAGAAGGAAGTCTAGACATAATGATGATGATTGCACTTGTGCAATTAGCATGTCTTGAAGAACAGCTGTTTTATATATTAATGACTGGATTGGTGAAATAAATAATGTTAGGCAAAGAACAAATAGAACACATTTAGGAAATGATGCATCTATTGTCATCTATTGTTTGCAAAGATCATTCATCCCCTAACTGTAGCTTGCTACAGATCTCCCAACATGTCCCAAGATCCTCACTACACCTTTATAAACATACTGGAAAATATTAAGATACAACCAAACACCCTAATACTTGGTGATTTCAACTACCCTGCCATTAAATGGAAAAACTACTCTTGTACCAACCCCTTTGCCCAATGGTTCTTGGAATTCATAAATTCCAACACTCTGGATCAACCAATCCTTAGACCCACCAGGGGCTCCAATATCCTAGACCTGGTCATTACCAACATGGGAAGTCGATTCTCCACACCTATGGTCACCCCCTCGTTGGTCAGGTCTGACCATAAGCTAATCACCCTTGACATCCACATCCCACCCCCACCCCCCAGTAAAGAAAAGCTCCATAAAAAACTTCTCCAAAGCCAACTTCATGCTTCTCAAGTCAGAAGTGACAAACTTCATGACACCCATGCAGACGGGAACTGAAAGTTTGACTGCTGAATCCTACACTAAGGCACTGTACAAGCACATCCACTAATGCATGAATCGTGCCATCCCCAATAGAACCAAGACAATCTCCTCCAAAAAAAGGTAGTCAATCTGGTGGTCCCTTGCCATAAACAAACTTTACAACAAAAGGAAGAAACTGTTGCAGAAAAGAGGAATATCTCAGGATGCAAAAAAACTCCCTTACCAGCCTCAGTAAGGAGCTGAGATCCCTCATAAAATCCTCCAAAGCTAGTTACAAAAATAAAATTGCCAAAGATTCCAAAGACAACCACAAAGCATTCTATAGCTATGTCAAGAATCTAAATGGCAATGCTCAGATCTGCTCTGAGCTACAACAGAATGGCATTAAATATACTGTTCCCAAGGATATTACCAATATCCTGGCACATTGATTCAGTGCAAACTTCACCCCCCTCTCACCCCCTAAAGGACCCATCTCAATATCAAAAGATTGCCAAATTCCAGTAAAAATGGCCACACAGGTAAAAAAAACACAATCTCCAAAGCTAAGAATACAGCTTCTATGGGACCAGATGACATCTTGGCCTGTGCACTACATGAACTACAAAGAGAACTGGCACCTTATCTAAGTGTCATGTTTAATCATAGCCTCAACACAGGCTTTGTGCCCACTGAGTGGCGCACAGCTACAGTTATCCCACTCTACAAGGGGGGATCCACCTTGGATCCCAGGAACTACTGCCCCATCAGTCTGATAAGCCTGATCTGCAAGGCCATAGAACGTATTATCATCGAACTTATAAACAAAGACAATGGCAACCTTCAAACACTGGACTCCATGCAGTTTGGTTTCATGAAGGGACAATCTTGTCTCCTGAACCTGATTGACTTATTTGAATCAGTTTCCAGAGCTGTGGATAAGGGTAAGGTAGTCCACACAGCCTATCTGGACCTCACCAATGCCTTTGACACCATCCCCCACTCTGGAATCATAGATAAACTTACTAAGCTGGGCATTAATCCCTACATCACTTGATGTGTTGCCAACTGGCTTACTGACAGAACCCACATTGTAAAAGTAATCGACTTCAAATCCTGCTCCAGACAAGTGACAAGTTGAGTATCTCAGGGTTCAGTCCTGGGACTGCAGTTGTGTGGCATCTACTTCTCTGAAGTACAGGCCAACACTATTGGACTCTGGCTAACAAAGTTCGCAGATGACTGCAAACTGGGAGCCATTATTGAATCCCCAAATGATTTGGATATTCTACAAAATGGCCTTACAGAAACAGATGCTTGGTGCCAGTACCATGGGCTCAAGCTCAATGCCAAAAAATGTATAGTTATCCCCTTTGGGAAAAAACATGCACCCATGAATTACCACATAGGTGGCAGTACACTAAATACTGAAAGTGTGATAAGAGACTTAGGGACACAGGTGGACAGTGGTCTCACCTTTGATAACCACATCACCACAACAGTCAGGAAATCCTTCTCTGTGGCACCCCTCATCTCTAAGGGCTTTTCATCCAGAAAAAAGGAGGTCATTGTCCCACTGTACTCATCTCTCATTAGACCCATTATAGAATACAATGCCCCTTTTGGTATGTACCTCTCAAGACATCTGCAACAACTGGAAAGGCCACAGAAATACCACACTAAAAGAATCATAGGCCTAAATAAGATGCCCTATGCTGATCATCTAAAAAACTCCACCTATACTCTGTCATATATCGTCTACTCAGAGTCGATCTCTGCTTAACATACAAGGCCATGTCAAACCCAGAGCTGTTGGACATGCTACACTTAAATAAATCCCAATCCCTCAGAGCCACACACCCCAGGGATCTAAACCTTGTCATCACAATAAACAAAACATGCTGGAGGGATAGGTTCCTGAACCAGAGACTCCCTAGACTCTGGAATAGACTGCCCATACATGTCAGGCAGACCGCCTCTTTGGCCCTCTTCAAAATGAACCTTTATGATTGGATGGGAGATAGGAAATTCACTCTGTGGATCACGTCAGTCACCCTGCTAGACAGGGGTCCAGGGAAGTAAATAGTGTGGGAAGAAATAGCCAGGGAATTGTTATGGCTAGGCTTGTATAGGCCCTAGGGCCGATAGCCTAGTACCAACCTATGGACCTATGAACCTATGAAACAAGACAATGCACTAACAGCTTTGGAATTATGGATGCAAGTATTCAGCAATCTGAGGATTCAGTTTATTCAAAAGGAAACAAAAAAAGAAAGGAAGAAGTTCACAACAAATAACAAGGAAGAAAAATAAACTGTCTGTAAAAGAAAGAGAATATGTACTAAAAAGTACACTGCTTGGTTATGTAACACAGAGATTACACAGAATGGTAATATTTTTCTATCTGAAAACCTTCAGTCTACAGAAAAGGCTTCATTTTTCCAAAAGAGAAGGTAGAAAAAAGAGGCAAGGGGCAGGTGAAAAGGAAGAAATCAAAACTGAACATGGAAGGATTGAAGAACATTACTGTAAGAAAAAAGAAGACAAAGACAGATGTTGACTACATGGCTCGAGCTGTGGATTTACAAGACCAGCTGGATGAGAATTTAATACACAATGAAAACACTGGGATTAATAAGACTAATGGTTATGAAGATGTATCATTCATAACAATTGATAGAGCAGATATTACTGTATGAGAAGCTGAAGATTCTTCAGAGCTGGTGAGCAAAGATATTCTTGCAAATGGAGATTCAATTGTTAGAGGAACTGATACTTATATTTGCAGAAAAGATAATGAACATCACATAGTGTTATGTTTGCCAGGAGCAACAACTGAAGATATGAGAAAAGCCTTGTAACGCCTTAATGTAAAGAAGTACGATTCCATTTTTATTAATGTCGGTACAAATGATGTCATTTGCAAGGATTCTGTGACTGTTAGTATGAAACTGACAGCCCTCTTAGATATTATAGCTTGTGCTAGTGTTAGGATGTATTTTTCACAAATCACCAATAGAAAGGATAGTCAGGTTACTGTGAATGAAAAGTTTTTTTGGGTAAATACCTACATGGAAAAAAAGTCCTGTTTTAAAAAATGGAAATGTGTAGAGCATCCAAGCCTAGTTTTGGGCACACGTGTTCAGACAGGCTGGTGTGCATTTGTCAAGATTAGGAAAGAGAATATTTACAGCAGATATTTTAAAATATTTGACAAACACTAGGCAGGATTTTTGCCAGGTTGAAAATTTAACGTTTCACAGATAGCAACATTTGATGCATCTCTGATGGTTGTCAATGCTAGGAGCATTAATAATAAAGTTTTTTTATTGAACAGTTTGCTACGTTCCCACCAGTGGCGGCTAGTGACTTCAAATTAAAGGGGGGCTGCAGGAGACAGCTGAATGGGTGGGGCCAATGGGAAGGGGTGTGGCCAACTAGAAAGGGGTGGTCTATGCTCAAAAACACAACAACTGGAACTTTAATTAAATACGCTGCCCTGGGTGCCAAACTGTCATTACAAGAGTCCAGTCAAGATAAAATGAAGTGCAGAAAAAAAAATATTTCAGTGCATTGGCTATATGACAGCTTACTTAATAGCTAGATGGAAACAAAAAGGTTGTGAGGCATAAAAAAATAAATTACTTTTTAAATACATAACTGGAATACTAGTCAAAATCAAATATAAAAAAACAAGCTTCTCCTTGCACTGCAGTTCTAATTATAACTTATATTCAGCTTTATAAAAGTATCAAGTAACATGCTGAAAGTAGAAATATCTGTGATACCCCCACTTGTAAAACTGTTTCTTATCCAAAAAAGACCTGCTGCCAGATAACTATCTACTTGTTTCATGGGGAAAACATGATCAAAGTAAAAAATGAACAGCAAACAAGAAACAAGCTCAAGATAAATTGCTTAAAAGATTACTGCACAGGTTATGGACCACACATGATAGATTGGCGTTTTGTTTAGTTTATGGGTAAAGCCTGCAACGATGACTGCAAATCTCCAACAAATGTAATGAGCTTCCAAAAATACTGTAATCCTGTCCTTTATTACAAATACTGTCATATGCATTTCAATACCGAAGGCTATTATCTAGTTATGTAAATATTCTCTGCATGGCAACAACAAAAAGTCTTTCAGTGTTGGTAGTTATTTAACAGTATGCTTATTAAAGGTTACTTGCATCTTACAATCTCAGACAAGCTTACCCGATGGTCATAAAAACATTGCTACTTAAACACAAAGCAACAGGGCACTGCAACAGCATGCATTTTCTGAATAATAAGAAGCAAACCAGAACATTCTGCAAAATCAAGGACAGAGGAAAAGCCACTGTCATACTTGTGTCTACCTTGGGTGGGGGAATACTCTGCACACTTACACTGCATAACTGCTCTTTGCCTTGCTTGAACACATTCAGAGTCACTACATGGGGGAGTGGGGTGCAACAAGTATGTCACAATTTGAAATGTCTCTGGCTGATGGTGATGGCTCTGACACTCATACCTCTCAACCTCAGAGCAAGAAACCTGGACAAAGCCATACATGGAAGTGGGACACAGGCCCAAAAATATTGCTCTTATAAACTTAGAAAGATAATAGAATAGTAGTAGGTTTTGCATTAGTATGAATTTTCTGAAGGGTATGAAATCTGAAACTCAAATATTTTCCATTATTTTCTAACTTCACTCTTTAATGATTTGCCACTAATTTGCAGAGAACTACAATTTTATGAAAAACAAACCGAAAATGTGATGCAAAAATATAAAATTGCCACACAATACAGCTGGGAACCTGTCAAAGGAGGGACACCTTTTTAATATTAGTACTGTTAACTTGAGCAGCTGACAAAATAAGAGCATCTACATGCATTTCTGAAATAAAAGTAATCCATAACTCTGATCATTACAGTTATTTATAATTGTAAACCCTCCACATTTTCTTCCAAAATTGCCATTTTGCGGAGGGGTTATTAGGGGGAGAGCAACATTTTGAGCCAAAATTGGGGACAGTTGAGAGGTTTGAATATTCCTAATTCTATAAAGTGATTTATTTGCACGTACCTCTCAACCTCTTAATGCAGGAAATCTGGACAAGGCCAAATAAATATATTGGGGGAACATACAAACAGTACTAAAAATTGCTCTTGTATAAACTTAAAACAGTTGACAGAATAACAGGTCTTGCTTTAACATGCATTTTTCTGAAGGTTATAACGTCTGAAACTCAATGTCTGTCATTATTTAGTGACTTCATTCCTAAATGATTTGCCAGAAAACTACAAATTTTATGAGGAACAAACCAAAAATAAGAAGCAAAAATCTATTCATTCTGCAAAAATCTGGACAGTTGAGAGGTATAGTTAAGCTGGGGCTGTCTGAGTTTGCTGCCCTTCCCCCCCTCACAAAATCATGGTTGAATGGAGCTTCCCCCCTGCAGCCATTCCAATGTCCCATTCCTTGGATATTTTGCCCCATTTACCATAAACACTGTAATGTGCATACTGCTTTACTTCTGCGATAATTTGGATTTCATTTGAAAGTTTTATTTTGCATTTTATAGCACAGACCCTAATAGATATATGCTAAACAAAGCAATGCAGTCTCACAATGAAAATAGACTTAGCATTAAAACATCTCTGCCCTTGAAACTCACATTCATTGAAACAGCATTGAAACCCACATTCAAAGAAAATATGTTTTGCCAGTGGCAGATAAAGATTAACTTTCGGCTGTTTTTAAAATCATAAGCCCCTTGAACACGAAACATACACATGCTCTTTGATACACCTTCCTGACTGTATTAAATTATATTCCTTGCACAATACAGTACAGTTGTAAGAGGGTATTTTAAATGTATTGTTTTGAACATTTTTCCAGTAAACAATGAAACAAAATGCATGCACCAATAATGACAAAACTGCCCAATTCAGAATATTTCCATCATAAAAGTCTACTCAAATTTACATTTACATCATAAAAGTTTACTCAAACTTCTATAGTCCACCAGTACCAGTAAATATGCACAATCTCTGAAGAAGCAAAAGTCATCTAAATAATTCCACATTAAAGAAATCTGTAACTAATGAAGAGGTTGCTGCTAGCAAACAACTTTATATGTCATTGTTTCGTCTACAAATAAAGTGGTTGTTGCCCTTGAGGAATAAATTTCCCATGTTGCATTAAAAAAATGATAAGCTAGCAATATCGCAGTAGGGACTGGATGGCAAACTGATAACAGGTTCATAGTTACTAGGTATCTTTGCCAAAAATGACTGCAACATCTACCCCATTTACAACACAATACATCTTCCTACTGTGGGAGTAGAATCCACAGCCTTCTGCATCAAATGCAAGTACACTACCTGTTGTACTATTAAGAATGCAAGTTAACTCACCATAAGCACAACTAAACTTTTGTTCCCCTGCATCTCTCAGCTCCTTGTAAAATCTACTCAACACTCCGCTTTATCTCTGAACTTTGCAGCACAAGAAATCTGAAAAAAGCCAAAATTTATGGGGGGGGGGGCAAAATCCCAAAAACCAGGGACACATTTTAAACATTGCTTGTATAATGTAGGAAAGCTGCTACAATAAAATGCTGTGTTACCACCATACTTTTCACTGCCAAGTCTTGAACCCAGGGGAACCCTGTGCAAAACAGTCAGAGCAACATACCTCTATGCCAAATCAGCTGTTTTGTGCAAAGGAGGAAGACTGAAACTTAAATGACTACCATTTAGTGAATTCAGTTCTCACCATAGCTGTCAACCTCTTAGCAGAAAACACCTGAACAAAGCCAATAATAGGTTTATACAACCCCCAAACATATTCAGTGAATTCAGTTCTCACCATACCTCTCAACCTCTTAGCAAAAAACACATGGACAAAGCCAGTATTGGGGGAATACAGCCCCCAAACATATTCAGTGACTTCAGTTCTCCCCATAGCTCTCAACCTTACCACAAAAAACCTGGACGAAGCCAATAATGGGGGAATACAGTCCCAAAAATAAGGACAAATTTCAAATATACATGTTATAAGCTTAGAAAATTGATAGAGTAAAAGGTCATGTACTTTCTGAAGAATATGAAGTCTGAAATTCAAATGCCTGTTATTTTTATTTAACATTTGTTAATCAGGAAAGTCTGACTTGGAACAAAAGCCAATTTTCAGCAGAGCAGGGAGAAACACTCCAGACGCATGTCTTTGTAAGATGGGAAGATATGCAGAATCCACAGAGAAAGCACCCCAGCCAAGAATCAAACCAGAGAAACTGTAGCTGTCAGCCAACAATGCTACCAGTGCATCACTGCATTACTGACTTTGCTAGGAACAACAAACATACAGAAACCACAGATTTTATGAGGAGCAGAACAAATATGATGCAAAAACCTGCAAATTTTTTTAACAAATGGTAGTGAGTAGGGAATTCATGCCCTTACTACCTGTACCTAAGGTACAGGGTTCAAGCCAGAGTATTCTCTACCCACCACCATGTGTTCTCTCTAGCCACCAGTATGTAGGAACACACACACACACAAACACACACACACACTCTACCTCCAGCAGATCTAAGTCCTTGTCCTCTGCAGCAGATCTGATCCATTCCACCATGTCAGCTAAGTCCTTGTCCTCCATAGCAGCCTGAATCTGTCCTCTGCAGCAGCCCGATCAACTATTTGTCTTCCATAGCAGGCTGTACTGGTGGTTTCCCTGTGAAACATAAGTAGGCTGGAGCCTCCAGCCTGCGGGCGATGCAGTCTTGTGTTCTTCTGTGCGGTTGTCACCTCACAGACTTCTGGGCTGGCAGGGTGATGTTCCCTTCCTTCCCTATCCGGACTGCTTAACACAGCAGTCTGGAGTTCAAGAACTAAGCATGCATGTGTGGAGTTCTGGACTGCTTAACACACCAGGCTGGAGTTCAGGAACTAAGCACACATGTGTGGAGTTCTGGGACTCATGATTTTTTTTCTATTAACTTTCTACAGTGGGGGGGGGACTCAAAATTTATTTTTCTTTTTTATTTCTACAGTGTGTGGGGGCTGCAGTCCTGCAGTCCTATAGCACAAATGCCCCTGGTTCTCACAAGATTGATGTTGTTATTGTTTGTGAATCGTGATTAAAGAACATTGATTGGAAACCAGTTCTATCAGGGTATAAACATTTTTACTGTAACAGACATTCTAACAAAAAAATCAAGTGGAGGTGTTATGATAGGGATTAAAGAGAGTTATAAGATCTATGATTATTACATGTTCAGTGATAACACCAATACTGCAGATTGTGTGACTGTGACAATAAAGACAACCTTAGAACATGTAACAATTATTGGAGTGCATAGACCACCAAAGTCAAGTGCAGATGACCTAGAGGAATTAATACATCTCTTGCATGAAACACAGGAGGGAAGAATTATATTAGCTGGGGACTTAAATTTACCAGAAACAGACTGGAATAATATTGATTCAACAATGTTAGTAAGGAAATTATTCACAACGTAATTCAGGAACAACAATTGCTTCAAACTGCAAAAAACCTACCAGGTGACGGAACATACGAGACATTGTTTCTGTTCCTAAATAAATTACTGTTACTTAAAGTCAAGTTTTACCACTGTTGATGTGCAGTAATCATGGAGTTATAAAGGTTAATTTGTTGCTAGATAATTCTGCAAAACTGAAATCTAGACCAATGCACAGAAGATTAATTATAGAATATATGGAAGCAAAACAGTCACTATGTAAAATTACCTCGAATGAGGTGTTCAGTGAAAAACTGCAGATGGAGTGTGGAAAGTATTGAAAGAGAAATTGTTTGAGTGCAAAAAATCAAAAAAAGAATGTTTAACATCAGGATCTAGGCATACAACATCAGGGGGATATATTTCCATAAAAACAAGATATCTGATTAAGGTGAGAGACAAAAAATATATGAAATGGAAGAGAGATTGAACTGCAGCTTTGAAAACTGAAATAAACAAGCTGGACAAACAGATTAAGCATAGTGTGAGACAAGATCAAAAACATTTGAAGAAACTTTCTATATAAAGATATTGAGCATAATAGGTAACCTTTTTATAGATACATACGATGTGGAAGGAGTAAAGATACACAAATTGATAAACTGTGTGCAGATTCTAAAATTTATTCTCAGACACAACAGACTGTATATACATTTACAAAATCTTACGTAAAACAGTTTGGCTCCACAAAAGGGGTGATAAGTTGTCCTAGTGACATCCAGGTAACCCCAGATACTGAAATCAAATTAGATTATATTGAAAAAGAGCTCCACAAACTGGATCCAAACAAAACACGGGGAGAAGGCAGAATTAGTAGCAATGACCTGAGAAGACTTTAGCAAGAACTTATGGTATGTACCATTAGGTCATATAAATACGGGGAGATTCCTCAAGTTTCAAAACATGTACTTATTAAACCTGTCTGTAAGGGAAAGGTGAGTAGAGCAAGCCCAGAGTCATATAGAACCTTAAGTCTACTTTTATGTTGTGGAAAAATAATGGAGAAGGTAATATTGAATAATTTTATTTTTATTTATTTATCTATTTACAGTTTGTTAACTGAGAAAATCCATTGGGCTGAGATGTGCCCTTTTTCAATGAAGGCTCTGGGAAAAAAGCTCCATATACATGAATACAAAACAAAGTTCAGCTAGAATTAATACAAAATGAATACAAAAATGAATAGAAAGCTAACATAAAAATTAATACAAGATATTGCAACAGCAAAAAGTTACAGAAATTAATAACATTTTTTTTACAAAATAAAAATGAATAGACATCTATTGATACAGAGATAGAAGTAGTGGTAGGATTTGAATAGTGTGGCATAAGTATATATGTTGAACCCTCATGAGATAAAAATCATTCTGTTTTGTGTGGGGAAACAAATGCATATACTATATAAGGTGTAAGAGAAAGATGAAGGAGGAAAACAGGATGGCTAGTGTTATGTAACATTTTGAGAGAGAACATTGAAGGATGTGGGATAAGGGGGGAGGGGGAGGTTAGGAGGGGTGGGAGCAGGAGCACTCCCAAGAAGAAGAGAGATAAGAATGGCGTAAAGATTTAAAATTGGAGAGGTTTTGGGTAGTGCAAATATGGGGAGGAAGTGAGTTCCCTTTTTTGAGCTAGGGAGAATGACAATAGAAGTTGGCCAGGAGTATGTAACACTTTATACACTTCAAGGAGGTTCTGGTTATTACACCTGCGAGGTCGGTCAGGAAGATGCATATTAAAGGCAGAGGAGAGGGAGGGAGGGAGAGGCATTGAGATGGCTTGAAAATGAGTTTATGGGCAGTAGCAAGTTGAATGTATGAGAGATACTTGAGGAGCTACAGCCAATTCAAGGAGTGTAAGGAATCACAGTGGTGGGAGGAGGACTTAGAGCTGGTAGCAAACTTGGAGATTTTATTGTAGCAAGATGTTATTTTAGCTTTAAGGCTGGCTTGAAGAGTGGTAAGGATGGGTGTCCCATACATGAGAGAGGGGAGGAGGCAAGTGGTACAGAGGGTCAAGTTAGTTGAAAAGGTGAGATAGCGATTGTGACGATAAAGCTTTCTGAGTTTCTGGAGAGTTTATTTGATGTTAGTTTGAAGGTGAATGTAAAACTTTAGTTGTTCATTGATAAGGACTCTGAGAAACTTAGTGAGGGGATGATTTCAATGGAAGTCAAGTTTTGACTTACTACAGAATAGGAGTTTTTGTCTAATTTGGTGTTTTTGGATGTGGTAAAGATCATGAGTTTGGTTTTAGATGCATTGAGAGCTAGATGCTTGTTTAACATCCATGTCTCGGTGTTGTTAAAGGTGGCCTGAGGTACTTGCATGAGTTTGGGGAGAGACTCAGCTGAGCAAATGATGGTAGAGTCATCTGCGTATTGGAAAAGTTTAGAATTTGGGATACATTGATGAAAGCATTTATGAAGATTTCAAATAGGAAAGGGCCCAGGATAGATCCTTGTGGGATGCCTGTAGTAGTGTCAAGGTATGAGAAAGTACAGTTATTGCACTTGATGGCCTGTTGTCTATTTGAGAGGTAACTTGAAAACCAATTGATGGGTGAGGAGGAAAGATTAAGGTGGGAGAGCTTGGACAAAACAAGAGTGTGTGAAATGGTATCAAAGGCCTTAGATAGGTCTAAGAAAAGGGTGGATATGATATTGCCTGAGTCACAAGCATGGTTAATATTATCAAGAAAGTATAGAAGGGCTGTGGTGGTGCTGTGTCCGGGTCAAAAACCATGTTGTGTTGGGGTCCGGAGATGATTTTCTAAAAGGTAAGGTAGAAGTTGTAGGTGAATACATTTTTCAAGGATTTTTGAGATGGGGGAGTTATTCTCAGAAATAGGTTGGGACTTGAAACCATATACCAGCATGCATATTTTGAAAATAGATATATTACCACCTGTAACATGATGTTCTATAACAATATGATAACTATGAATGAAAAATTGTGCTGTGATGTAATTTATGTAGATTTAACTTCAGCATTTGACAGGGCCATATACAAAACACTGATCAATAAATTAGTACAACTAGGTATTGATGAACTCTTGATAAGCTGGATAGCTGCATGGCTTACAAATACAGGTCTATATTATATAATTGAATGCTTAAAAAAGTGAATGATGAATAATCGACCCCATGAAAGTGAAAGCTTACAAACTTGAAAGCTCAGAATAGCGTTTTTTTCCAAGGGGAAAAAAACTGCTCTTCCAAAAAAAAAAAAAATTTGGAAGAATACATAAAGTGGGGGGCTGTGCCCCCCACACCCCCCTACTTAAATATACCAACTCCGAGATCTCACTTCAGTGCTGAAAACGGCAAAGTAATGGAAGCGGCCAAGTAAATTCTTTCCCTAGGAAAGAATTTTCTTAAAAGCCACTTCGCTATTTTGCCTTTTTGTTGTTTTAAGTTTGACCAAGACGCATTCGATAGAATGTGTCTTTGGCCATCTAATAGGAACCCTACAAGTAGGACATGGCAATTATCATACAGCAACTGGACAGGTGAGATCCTTGGTTACCATCAGAGTGTCCCACAGGGCTCCGTCCTAGGCCCTTACTTGTTTAAATTGTATCTTTCAGACCTAACTTTTTCATCTGAGGTGTCCTACAGTCTATATGCAGATGACTGAAATTGGGTAAACTGATTGCATGTGTTACAGATAATGCATGTCTACAAAATAACTTGACTAAATTGAGCATTTGGGCACAGGAAAATAATATGCTGATAAATACATCAACAAATAAGCATATGAGATTTGGGAGACATGCATTAAAAGGTGAATATTTAATACAACACACAGTGATTGAAACTATGGACTCATTTAAGGACCTGGGTATATGGGTAGATTTGGTTATGAGTTTTTCTAATCATATTAACCAATTGGTTAATGATAGTTATAGAACTAAATGTTGTATAAAAAGATTTTTAGAGTCTAGTAAATCAAAAATTATATAGTCATTATTTGTTAGTTACATTAGACCCAAAATGAGTATAAAATAACAATATGGAAACCCTATAAGAAAACAAGCATGAGTAAACTGGAAAGAGTACAGTAGAAATATACCAAGAGCATCCATGGATGTGAAAATTTAAGTTATTATGAAAGACTAAAATATCTGAACTTGTACAGTGTCTCTTATAGATATCTAAGAGAAGATCTTATTCTGGTATATGGGGCATTTAGGGACAACTACCTCTGGTAATGTTTGGGGTTATTAAAAAGTAGTAGAGAATCATCTGACAACCTATGTAGAAGGTTTTATAGGAATGAGAAGTGTACTAATTGGTTCTCTGACAGAATAGTTGATGCATGGAACAGACTACCAAATTACATTAAAGCTAGTCCTAGTTTAGATATTTTTAAGAACAGCCTGGACACTTATTATGGGAACAAGTGTTTTGGTATATTGGCAAGATAGAAGGGCATTAATGCCCATGCTAGAAATATTTGTATGTATGTATGTAATAAAAATGTAAATGAGAGCAAACAATTACCCATGGTTATATCATTGAACACCAACACCTCTGAGTTAACAATGGCCCTTAGAAAAACTTGAAACCTCACATTCTCACAGGAAATGACGATGATGTTAGGTGATTTACCTTTGTTTACTTTTAGTAGAGGAAGAAATTTAAAAGATCACTTAGAAAGTGGGCAACTTAAAAGTTTAAGTTTCTGTTAATTGGGTAGGAAGTCAAAATGTGGTAAATGATACTGTAGGTTTATTAATGACAGCCCCAATGTTAATATAGAAGTGTTTGAAAAAACTATAGGATAAGGCTCATGTAACTGTGATTTCAGAGTGCCAGTTTATTTGGCCACCTGTGTTTCATGCCCAGCCGTCTATGTAGGCAAGACCAACAGGCGGCTGAAAGAATTTACAAGCATGTTTATGACATAAAGTCTGCCAAAACATCTAATGCTCTGTTTAGACATTCATTAACATGCATAAATTTCAAAATGTTTTTATTTTTTGCTATCAACAGAATTTTCAGGAATGAGAGGGGGAGATGCTGGTAACCTATTAGAGCAAAAAGAATTGTTCTGTCAGCTGCATCTTAACACTTATTATGATCCAGGTATTAATGACACTCCCCCGGATTCTGTATGCCTTGCATGGTGTGCAGGATCAGTGCAGGAGCTCAGCGGGCAATATGTCTGCCGTGCGATCCAGGAACAGCCTGCATGGGCGTGCATGAGCGCTCCTGCACTAGTCCTGCACGGACTATGCCCCTGTATGCAAATCACCCCATTTGCAGGAGAAATCCATGCAGATGAGGTGAATTTGCAATCCAGGAAGCTTGCAACCGGCCGTGCAGGACTAGTGCAATCTGCAGAAATGTACTCAGTTAGTAACCGAGTACATTACTGCAAAATCCAAAACGGAGGTGTGGCAGCCCCAAATAAAGGCTGCATATCAGTATGGAAGCATGCCAATGGCCAAGTATAAGGCTACTGGCATTGCAAACGACAAAAAAAATGTAAAAAAAAATCAACTTTTATTTTTTTTAGCCGATCTTGGCAGTTTAAGCATAGGGCAGTGGCACGCAACCGGGATAGGAGGAAAATAACAAAATAAACCTAAAATAAGCATTCTAACTAAAATCACAATTCTTCTATGCAAGTCAATGGCAGGCAGAAGACAACATGGCCAATGAGTAGTGGTTGCTAAGAGGGGTAGCTCAGTGTGAGACATGTAACTATGCATTAGCAGGCAATCCTATGCAAATGTGGGGAATGATAGTGAATCCCAGTTTTCCCCAGCATGCTAGTCAGGTCCCAACAGTGTAAGAGTAGGAATAGCTTGGTGCAAGCCTAGGAGTTAGCTGACATCATGGGGGGATGTTTCAGGCATACTGTAAGTGGATTGGAGCCCTGTAGTTCATGTTTGCACCTAGCTAAGCACAGCTAAGCAAGGGGGTATGTCTGACTCTGCCTAGCACTCTGTACATTGCCTCAGTGGGTATGGGCACCGTGCACCAGGTTTTAAAGGTTTTAAAAAAAAAGTTAAACCAGGAAATAGCAGCTCTGTGCACAGTTGAGCACTCTGTTTGTGCAGCATGCCCCTGGGCTTAAACAGGAAGGCAATGGGAAGGGAAAAGAGCAGTAGGAAGGTAATCTAGGAGAACTAGCATAGCTGGCAGGTGAAATGTATTAGAATCAGCCAATTACACAGGCAGCAGGCCAGCCCAGCCCAGACCACTACTATAAACTATGCAAGCACCTTCCCCTCTGGTTTTTCCCACATCTACACCACTGCTGTAAACAAGCAGGGAACTTTTAACACTCACAACAGCAAAATGATAGGGGCTGCAATAGCTATCATACAAAAACTTGTGGAAGACGCTGAGGGTGGTTGAGGATGTGAATGCTGTCAACCAACCCCCAGAGAGGAGATGGAAAACAGTGTACAGACCCATGGTAACCTACCAGGGGCTACATGAGCTGGGGATAGTGGAGTGCTATAGGGTGGACAGGGACCTCCTACAGCAAATTGTTGAGCTGTGCCGGCCATGCCTCACACATAGAACTAACAGAGGGGAACCCATCCCAGTGAATACCAAGGTATGTGTAGGCCTAAGAATACTAGCTACAGGTACCTTCCAAAGACCAACTGGGGATATGATGGGGATCTCCCAGGCATCAGCATCCGAGGTACTCCACCAGTTCCTGGATGCCATGTTAGCACATGTCGGTGAGCATGTTTATTTCCCCAACACCCGTGAGGTGTTGGCCAGCAATATGCAACTGTTCCACCAAATAGCAGAATACGCTGAGGTAGTGGGTGCTATAGACTGCACGCATATATGCAGTAAAACACCATCTGGTGAGTGGGGTAGGGTCTACATCAACCACAAGGGCTACTTCTCCATCAACTGCCAGGTTATGTGCGATGCCCAGGGCATAATAATGAATGTGTGTGCTGGCTGCCCTGGAAGCTATCACGATTCCCACATCTGGCATCTGATGCACCTGTACCAGAGATTTATCAATGGGGACATCCCTCATGGTCACCTAGTGAGGGATGCTGTATACGCACTGGAGCCGTGGCTGATGACACCCATCAGAAATGTACACACACCCGAGCAAGAACTTCAGAATGAGGCACACGCACAGACCAGAATTATTGTAGAACAGCATGTGTTTGGGATGCTCATGTCATGGTTCTAGTGCCTGGACACATCCGATGGAGCCTTGCAGTACTCACCAGCTACATGTACCCAAATTGTCCTCGTATGTGCCATGCTACACAATATGATCCTGTGGAAACAGCTGCAGCAGGAACAGCAAAGGGCAGGGCCACACAGCCCCCCACCATTGCCAAGACCTGCACAGGCACAGAGTGACACAGAGGAGGAACAATATGAGCCTGCCGCAGTAGGCAGAAAAATGTGTGCCTATTATGCCCCGGCCTTGGCAAAGAGGCAACTCTTAGCACATACACTGACAGAGGAGGGACCCAGGGAATAACACCTCTCTCTGACTCTCACATACAGTAAAAGGGATGCCAAACATTACACTACCTGTGTTGAATGATGTGTAGGGAGTGTACTATGTGCATCCGACATAGGCAGCCCTGCAGCACTACCCTCAATACTGGGACACCCACAAGGTAAGTGACTCACACATGCCAGTCAGGGGGGTTCACATACCCAACACCAGGCACAGCCAGCAGGACAGGTGTAGAAAAACACAAACAAAGGCTGTGCTATGGCCTCTGAGTGATGCCTATGGGTAACCTCCTCCCAGGCCTACACAGACAGACTGCAGCAGGTCAGGCAGTGGGACATTACTTCTGAAGAGTAGGAAGTCAGAATCGAATATGTAGGTAAATCAAAGCCAAGCTCTGTAGTACACTGGTATGGCTCTAGTCAGCATGATAGGTAAAAATACAGAATGAAATGGAGTACCTGACATACCAGTACAGTCATAGCAAATGTGTACAAGTGTCAGGTGTGCCCCCCACCATCCTATGTAGAAATGTAGTAACAGTCAGGTGTGACTCCCCCCCCCCCAATCTTGTGTAGAAATGTAGAAGTAGTCAGGTGTTCCCCCCATCCCATGTAGAAATGTAGTAACAGTCAATGCCAGATGATAGACGGATACCCTGCAGAAACAGTATGCTACCTGTAGGTGTACAACACAAAGGTCAACACTGCAGTACAAACTACCTGGACTCGATTCACACATTCAATACAGACGGGCATACAGGGCATGCTCACACACTTACAGAAATTAAGGCAATGTCATTCAACAACATACTGAAAGGTCATATTGGGCATGCTCACACTTAAACACATGAAGGCCATGTCTGCAAACACCAGTGGACCAGACATATTTGGCAGTCACAGATGTTAGTGCAGACACTCCTCAGTATGCACCACACATTCTTTCCACACACAGTGGATAGGAATACAGACATATATCTAAGGACAACACACTATAATAAGTCAAAGGTAGACATACATTAACGTGTGGAAGAGGGTGCTATGACTAGGAGCCATCCAGGCCTGTCCCATCCAGCACACAGCCAAAGTTCTACAACCACATGAGGTTCAGATGTCGCTCACTGTAGATTCTAGCCACTGGTATCTGTCAGCATTACAGACTATGTGGTGCACATGCTAGCTGTGCAACACGACTGTACAAGGAAGTAGTCATCTAGCAGCTGTATACACATACCTGTGAAATCTGACCTTGTGTGTGCCCGCATGTGGTCTGTCAACCCCTAGATGAATGAGTTATGGCCCATGCACACACACTGCCCTCCCCATAGCCCTTCTATGACAAGCCTGCTGAGGTCATCCACTGTGAAATACACCTTTGGGAGAGTTGTAGCCCAGTCATCTCTGTGGTGCGTCCCATAACTGCGTACTGCTGTAGTGTGATAAACTAGTCAGGTAGGAGTTCCAGTCCCAGACATGGCAACTGTGTGTGTGTGTTTGTGAGTGTGTCTGTCTTTATAGAGAGCAATGCTTTTTAGGGAAGTCACACTCCCTACAACTGAAATGCTCTACTTTGGTAAGGCTACTGATGTCATCCACCTAGAAATACATCTCTGGGAAGGTTGTAGCCCAGTAATCTCTGTAGTGCATGCCATAACTGAGTACTGCTGTAGTGTGATAAAATAGGTAGAAGTTCTAATCCCAGACTTGGCAAGTGTGTGTGTGTGTGTGTGTGTGTGTGTGTGTGTGTGTGTGTGTGTGTGTCTGTCTGTGTCTGTGTAGGAAACAATGCTTTTTAGGGTAGTCACACTCCCTACAATTCAAATGCTCTACTTTGGCAAGGCTGCTGTTGTTATCCACCTACAAATACACCTCTGGGAAGGTTGTAGCCCAGTAATATCAGTAGCACGTGCCATAACTGTGTACTGCTGTAATGTGATAAAATAGTTATGTAGGAGTTCTAATCCCAGACTTGGCAAGTGTCTGACTCTGTCTGTGTAGAGAACAATGCTTTTTAGGGTAGTCACACACCCTACAATTCAAATGCTCTACTTTGGCAAGGCTGCTGATGTCATCCACCTAGAAATACATTCTGGGAAGGTTGTAGCCCAGTAATCTCCATAGCACATCCTATGACTGTGTACTGCTGTAGTGTGATAAATTAGCTAGGTCGGAGTTCTAATCCCAGACTTTTATGTGTGTGTGTGTGTGTGTGTGTGTGTGTGTGTGTGTGTGTGTGTGTGTGTGTGTGTGTGTGTGTGTGTGTGTGTGTGTGTGTGTGTGTGTGTGTGTGTGTGTGTGTGTGTGTAGATAGCAATGCATTTTAGGCTAGTCACACTTACTACAAATTAAATGCCCTACTTTGGCAATCCTGCTGAAGTCATTCACTGTGAAATACACCTTTGGGGAAGGGGTACTCCAATAATCTCTGTGGTGCGTCCTATAACAGCATCATGCTATAGTGTGATATGGAACTGTGGTAGGGGTTTTATCCCCACACATGGCAGTTGTGGATGTTTGTGTGTGTTTCTATGTTTTTGTAGGGAGTAATGCATTTTAGGCTAGTCACACTCACTACAATTCAAATGCCCTACTTTGGCAATCCTGCTGATGTCATTCACTGTGAAAAACACCTTTGGGGAAGGGGCTCTCCAGTAATCTCTGTGGTGTGTTCTATAACAGCATCATGCTGTAGTGTGATATAGAACTCTGGTAGGGTTTCTATCCCCACACATGGCAGTTGTGGATGTTTTGTGTGTGTTTTTATGTTTGTGTAAGGAACAATGCATTTTAGGCTAGTCACACTCACTACAATTCAAATGCCCTACTTTGGCAATCCTGCTGATGTCATTCACTGTGAAATAATATTTGGGGAAAGAAAACTCCTGTAATCTCTGTGGTGCGTCCTATAACACCATAGTGCTATAGTGTAATTTACTAGTTAGGTAGGAGTTCTTATCCCAGACTTGACAGGTGTGTGTGTGTGTGTGTGTGTGTGTGTGTGTGTGTGTGTGTGTGTGTGTGTGTGTGTGTGTGTGTGTGTGTATGTGTGTGTCTGTGTTTGTCAATTGTATCCTGTGTGATGGTGGTTGTGAGTATGTAACAACTGGACTCAATGTGGAGTGGGTTTTGCAAACATCTTATATGGTGGGCCAAGTATATATCACAATGTCCACCATACAGGGTTAACAGATGTGAAATAGCCAAGAGGCTGGGGTGAAAATCCATACCCCTAAATCTGACATTAATGCCAGCTGAACCACATTAGCAAACCTTGTGTTACCCAGGGTACACTCTCAACCCCATGTCTCTCTCTCTCACACACACACACACACACACACACACACACACACACACACACACACACACACACACACACACACTTACCTAGGCCAAAGCCACTATGTTGGTAGTACCCTGCATATTACCCACTGATAGTAACCATGGTGTGACTGCAGTGGGCTACAGAGGGCATGGCATCCTGTCCATCAGTCCAATAAGCATGTACATGCCGACAGTGCACCTTCCCCACTGGACACCTGCAACACATGTGGTGCCATCAAATGTGACCCACAACCACAAAGGACATAACATGCCTGAAACCCAAGCCCGGTATGGACAGATGCCACTTATACCTGGGAATACTGGTATCATGCTATCAATGTAGGTGCAGGGCGAACCTGCTGTCCATGAACAGTTCCCGCCATATGAGGCCAGGACTGGCACATCTTATGATAACGATCTGTGTACACAACATGGGCCAGACACCTCAGGTACAGTTCCACATGTCACTGCATGCATGTTGGAGGTGTGCACATCCAAGACACTGTCCATATCATGGACCAAGGAACACATACATGGTAAGCAATGCACAGCGTTGGCCACATGCAGTAGTCACCCAGGTGATTGGATGGTGAACACAATACCCACTTGTGTGGGCAACTCCAGACACTGCACCCTTGAGCCACAATGCAGACCATTGTCATGTGGCCTGATGCCCAGGTATACCCATCACCCAGCCTTATATAGCCGTCTGGCACCATCAACCACAACACACCCATGAAGCAGTGTGTACATGATTGTCAATACTGGCACCCATGTCTGTGTGTGTGGTGTATGATGTGTATGACCACATTCACACTCACTACACCCCCACTGGCATACTGAAGCAGGCTGTCTAATGTCATACACCTCCACATACCCTTTGCACATATAACCTCAGTATGACCCCTGTGGTGCATGTGATACCTGCACAGTACTGTGTTGTGGCAATCCCACTAGTGATGTGTTGTATTCCTGGCCCTGTCAAGTGTGGCAATGTGTGTGCATCCCTATGAGAGTGTGGCTGTGTTGATGCTGGCACGTGTTCATGCGGGCAGGCATGTGTACTACACCTACTACATAGCTACCATATCCCTGTTGCAGATGTCACTCACCATCACATATACGTTCTGAGGGCTCCCCAACATGAAACCTATGTGGTGCATCCAATAACTGCATGGACATGTGATAACACTGCATAGTTGTCGGGAGTTTGATACCCTGTACTGGTAGGTGTGTGACACAAACATAGGTAAGTTTTACTCTCCCACCCCTCCCTGGGTTTTCTGTGCCTCTGTCTACCTCTCTTATTCCCTCTCTGGTGGATGTGGAGACTTAGACCTGCTTTGCTTAGGCAGCAGCATGTGTATTTTAAGTGATGCTCAGGATCAGCTGATGGTCTCTGCACGAACTGCAGCCCTCCTCTAGCAGATTGCATGTGGAACAGCTGTGGTAACATTTCCATAGCCAGTCACATGGAAACACACACCAATATCTAGAAACATCATGTTGGTGGTGGGCCATTCATTCACTGTGAGCAGGAATTTGATCTGTTGTTTGGCTAACAGTATCTCAGATGGATTGGGGTTTATCTCTAACAACATACACTGTGGGAACAGGCCAATGCACAGGAGGGGGATATGCCTGACCTGACTACAGACTGTAAGTGCTGTTATACTGCATTTGGAGTAATGTTGGTTTAACAGGGTGTGTGTGTAGATATGGCTGTCCTACATGTTTACATACCTGCCATGTCAGTGCTATGTTAATGAGGGAAAACCCATCTGTAGGGCCATCTGCAGACTGTCCAGTGTGTGGTGCCTTTTGTTTCAGGTATTACCCACAGAGCAGCTATCTGTGAACTGCAGAAGGTAGTTTGAAGATTGCAGTCTGTAGATGGTGACAGCCATGAGAGTTACTGACTTCATATCCCTCATAGGACATATGGTGCAACAAACCCTGTTACAACAGTCAATGTATGAGGTTATCACAGCAACATGTCAATATTGGCCCTGTGTATGTACCTCTAGCCTCACCCCTGACAACCTTTGTACATATATCATGCAGTAAGGGGTGCATATTGTACTGTACACCATAATTAGTGACATATCTGATAACAAGCCAGTGAGATATCAGACTGCTACACATGTAATGTATAGTAGGGGTTATATTTGATGACATAACCTAGACATTCTGTAGTTGTGTGTACAGTACTGAGGTCTGTGTATTTATGGTGAATGTTGGCAGTGTGCATATTGTTAATATGTACCTTGGCCTGTGTACAGATGGTGGTAGATGTCATTGTTCTTGGTCCTGTTCTATCTGATGTTACATGCTGCTTTACTGTATGTTACCCTATTGGCTTACATGATTGTAGGGCCATACACGCACATGTCCCATACCACAGACAGGCAGTGGACCACACTGTGTAGCGGCCCAGTATATGTAGGGTTAGTGTGTGGGTGGCACATATAAGGTCGGTGTTGAACAGATAGTCCATATACAGTAATAATATGCTAGCATGCCATATGTAGCTGTGGCTGTGTTCACATTGGTTTTGGTGATGCACTTACACGTATGTTACTCTGTGCTGCGGCATGCCTGTAGAGCCTGCTGTCTATGTGCATTTACATGTGCGTTCCCCCATAGGAAATGTAGGCCAGTGTTAAGCTGGTCTGCCTGTAGCCTGCACAGTGCTTTGTTACATGCCTAGCAGCTTAGTGTACTTATCCAGTGAGATGTAATGTCCAGTTACTTGCCAGATGTACTGCTGCTGGGCCACCATAATAGTCACGTATGTCAGACAGAGCAGTGGTATGCTGTACAGATGTATGTCAATATCTAGTGAGTGGTATGTGGGCAGGGCACCTCCTTACCAGTGGTTATTATGTGGCAGGACAGACAGGGATGTGTGAATGCATAACCTATGGGGGCAAATGTATATCAGTAGTTATGTGTTATGCCCATCTACATGGCTGTTAACATCCACATTATTAGGATTGGTCCACATGTCTTGCAATAAGGGGTTATGTGTATACCTCTGGACTGTCCAGAGTAAGTCAGACTGTCCACATATATTGGCTATTATCTCTGCTGTAGTCCACAGGAGCATTATGTGTTAGCAGTAGTACTGTACTATGATGTCCTTAGGATGTCTGCCACTAGCCAATGGCGCACATGTTAAAAGCAGATGTGACCTCCCACACACACCATGTCTGTGAAGACAATTTCTATTACAGTAGCAATATTCTACAAGTCTAGCTGCTATACATACCTGACATCCCCTTGCACTATGACGTTGGGACTACAGGGGCTGAGGTAGGGCTCCACTCCATATGCAGGACATATGGTGATGATATATGTACATATACTTATCCAGATATCTATGTAGACATACAGATATACATATCAACATACATAGATGCATATGTATATGTACATATCTATGTACATATGTATATGTACATAGATATACAAATAAACACCCATACATATATACATATACAGACCAATATATTTCTACACATATACAGATAGATATGCACATATACGTATGGATATCTACATATATATTGATAGTAGAAGGTATATCAGAATAGATATGTATGCAAATATAGTTATTGATATCTACATATATACCAACATAACTAGGCATGGCTGTACACATAGGATGTGCATACATATATGGCTATATATACATATATATATATATATATATATATATATATATATATATATATATATATATAAACATATATGTATATCTATGTATACATATATCTATATATACATGTATGTATATGGGAGCACTACAGAATCCTGAAAGCCCAAAGTCCTGAAGACCATCGCGGTGAGCTGCCTTAAGGTCAATGGATGTACATTACCATACAATCCACCTTGGTTAAATGCAGGCCTACTGCCACCTACCATACAGACTGTTCTGTTTGTCAGTGTGCTTGTGATGGTGTCAGTTGTGCCTTGTTATGTAACAGTTACATCCCATTGTGTCAGCTGAGGTCTTTACCCCCTAGGGAGTGTCTACAGAGTGTAGATAGAGGCTGCTGAACTATACACCTGCATTACTTACCGTTGATTGTTTGGTATCCTGTGGCACGGTCTTTTACTATTGTACTACTTGATGGCCTTGGCCTGGAAAGCAACATTTGTTAACCTTTCCAGACTACTGTATTAGTATAACTATTTCACAGTTGCATTACTCAGTTTATATGGATGTCCATGTCTAAACAGCTATATGACATGGCATATACAACTGTAATAGTACACAAATATAGCTTTCCCATTTATGCACACTTGTGTGTGGTGTTATATCCTTTGATATCTCTGTGGGTATATTTTGCAGGACAATGAATGTAATTTGCATGGGTGGCTCTTACAGTCTCCAGTTGGTGAGGTGGTAACTGTAGGAATAGTGGCTGTTCCATACTATATGCACATACTACATATGTAACTTACTGTACATATCTCTGCATGTGTATGTGTAGTTACATATATATCTATATGTATAAATATATATATATATATATATATATATGTGTATATATATATATATATATATATATATATATATATATATATATATATATATGTATATCTGTATCTGCATATATGTGTCTGTGTTTATGTATCCTAGAGATGCCCATGTCATCTCTGGTCCTGGTTATGGGAACTGCAACACTTGCCAGTGTATTGCAGGGGGAACGTGTTTGGCTGTGGGGTGGGTATACCTATTTGTACAAGACATATATTGTTTGGGGCCTCTCAACCCCATTAACATTGCATGTGAACATATATTTTTTTGTTATTTCCCTATTGTTATCTGCAGATGTATGTCAGTATATACCGATATATATATATATATATATATATATATATATATATATATATATATATATGTATATATATATATATATATATATATATATTTGCTGACATATATATAACCTGCCATATATATTTAGACATATAAATGTAGACATACATATCTATAGATGTAGGCATTTGCTTGTATATATGTTTATATATATATATATATATATATATATATATATATATATATGTATATATATATATATATATATATATATATATATATATATATATATGTTGTATCTGTTTAGATATTAATATATTTACACACACACTTACATCTAAATGTTGGAATACATTTTCTGTACTGTTGAATGACTGGGCTGGATGATATGTTTTTGAAAACATCAGGGTTATGTGTATCTGACATGGCTTAGTTGTAAACCACTTTGGCAATGGTGTTCAGGGTCCTGGGTTTGAGCCTTGCAGCGGTTGTTTATTTTGTACGGAACAGTTGCATAGCAAACAGAACACATGCATACATGGGACCACAGTGGCAATAAACAGCATGCTGATACATTGATGGCACCATGCCACCAATGCTGGAATAATTCAATAATGCACATGCATGGGAACCATTAATATATTTATCAAACAATTGGACAGTATCAGAACATAGGTGAAATTACATAACAGTTGGGGTGGGTATGTTGACTATTGTTGGAGATATGGTGGGGGGTGTAAATTAACAACTAGTATATTCCTGCAGTCCACATTACTTTCCTAGTCAGTGCTGTTATCTGTACCTTACAAGTCTTTCTACACTACCCTATAGCCTTAGTTTGGACAGTGATATGGCTGTCGTCATTGTTACACATGATCTGGCATTACCTGCAGTATACACCTCTTACCTGGTATACCTGTGCAGGGAATGTATGTTAACACTAACTGTTTCTACACATACTCCCAGATTCTGGGTTGATGTTGTGCACATAGCTATCCAACTCTTTCTGCACAGACTCTGGCCATGTGTTGACCACATGTTGGTGTGCCGGGACATATCTAGAATATTGCTCTCTTCCACCTTTAGTTACCTCACACACACACACATATACATGCTTTCCTACACAGTTATATTCTGTAGCACAGTGTGGGTGACAGTGATCACTGATACTTTATTATTCAGAGAAACTGCAACACTCACAATTCCCTATAATACCAGAGTGAACAGTACCAGTACAGGTTATAATGGTCTGTATTTCTCAGCACAGTGTTTGTATCTGACGTACCTGTGGTAGCAATGTTTGTTAGCACTACCTGACTATTGCCACACAAACCTCCAGATTACACATTAGTATTATGCACATACATCTCACTCTGTTACTGTACACACTCTGGTCACAGTTTGACAACATGGGAGTGTAGATCGGACATACTTGAAATATTACTCTCCTAGCAGTTTTGGGGGTTTCTACAGTGATAGGTTTGTTCTTATAGGTGTTTGACAATCACTTGTATTCCCTGTTTGCTGGCTAAACATCTATGATCATCTCACAGACTTACCAGGGGGACAGGGGACAGGAGGCAGATATGGGCCCATACACTGGACATTCTGGCCTCATCTGTACAGTTGTGGGGTATGATTTTGTATGCAGCCTACATCCACTCCCGGGATTCAGACCATGGCTGTGTCTGCTACAACTTAAACACTGTCCATCACAGTTGTGTCTGCTATATGGATATTGCTGTATATCTCCTATCTGCTTTCTGTCTTATTAATCCCCTGTGCTTTTGCATTCTGACCTTCTATTACAACACACATACAGATTTCCTAGACAGTTATATGTTGTAGGACAGTGTGGGTGACAGTGATGTGTAATACCTCATTATTCAGAGGAACTGCATCAGTCGAACTGCCATGCAATACCAATGTAAACAGTACCAGTACTGGGTATCATTCTTGTATTTCTGGACATGGTGTCGGTATCTGACAGATCTGTGGGAGAAATGTTTATCAGCACTACCTGAATGTTCCCACACATAGTACCAGATTCCACATTACTATTATGCACATATATCTCACTCTGTGACTGTACACACTATGACCACAGCTTGACAAGTTGGGGTGTAAATGGGACATATGTGGCTTCTTAGTCTCATAAGGTATTGCGGAGTTGCTAGTGTGCCAGCTTTGTTTTCATAGATGTGTCAATCAGTTGTATTTCCTGTTTGATGCCTATACTTCTGGGATCATCCCACTGATTTCCCAGGGGGGCAGGTTGACAGGCAACAGATATGGGCCACTTTGCTGGACATTCTGGACATTTCTGTACAGTTGTGGGGTATGATTCTGTATGCAGAGTACTACCATTGGCAGGATTCGAACCATGGCTGTGTGTGCTTAAAAAAAACAGTTCACATCTCAGTTGTATGTGCTATTCTGGTTTTGTTGTATGCATTTTTCCTGTTTTCTGTCTATGTGTCTCTTAGTTGTACTAAATGGCCTCTGGGGATTACATCTGTCATATACAGGCATTCCTACACATTCAGTTTATGGTGCACAGTGGCTATGACCCACACACCCCTCATTGTATTTTCCCCACTGTAGTGTGATCATGGAGTTTGTATATATAGTTGGGGAGGTGTGGGGGGCATAGCCCCCCACCTGTTCTGGTTTTATATTGTCCACTTTACAATTCAGTATTTTGAAATGTAGCATTTTAAGATTTCAGTATTATGGGTTTCAGTATTTTAAATTTCAGTCTTATGGTCTCAGTCAAATGGGATTCAGTAAAATGCAATTTCTATAATCTGATAGGGGTCCTGTCCATTATGCTATGCAGTAAAATTAACTAAACATGCACCAGATTTATATGCTATAATTCTGTCATATACATATGCTCATATGTTTTACTGTTGGAAATTTTGTAAACTCTTGAATACTGGGACAACATATTTGCTTCATAGGTTCTTTTAGTTAGCATTTTCTCACATATAGACCAGAAATCCTAAAAAACTCTAGTCTGAATAGTAAGTTCATAATATATTATTTGGCTATGCAGTAGCCTGAGGGATATGAGATTTCAGTTTACAAATCTTCCATCATACTAATTATTACATAGTGCAATTTTGTATACAAATCTTATACATTATACTGGTAAGTGCAAAGCCCAGTATAACAGAATGCTTACACAAATTCCAGAAACTCATATATGCCCATACACATAACCATAAAACAAACACTGGTAAAACACTGCGGCCAGCTGTATGCATATTATGGCAAACAGCAAAGCACTGTTTTGCCATCTACTTTTCTGATTTCATGTTAAATGATGATACAGAGGGATATATGCAGCTATCACTTCCTACAATACAGCTAGGCAAGGCCATTCTTGATTACCAGCTAGCACATTTGTTGACTGTTCTATGTAAAACTTTGACATCTAATTGTGACTCCATGACATCTGTGCATTTAGTCACAACATTTATACTGTTTATGTTGCCTGTGCTTCCTTATTGATTGCTATGCTTATGTAACTTATTTGCTTATGCATCTTATTAATGAGTTATTCCTGTATGCCTTAAATATCCACTGCATGAATGTGATCCAAGCGCTTTCTTAGCTACACTGTAAAGTTGTAGAATTGCAGAGAGTACAACATTTCTTTTACTCCAAATTAGGATTTTGTATAGACACATGACTCTGAAAGCCTATTATGAAGGTTCTGAGGCTGCTTCCAATCAAAAAAGACAGCACTCTGTACTGCACATGATGCTGACCCAGCGAGAAGTGGGAAAACTTGCAATGGTGTTCCCAGAAGCATATGTGTCAGTGGGCCATTATGGCTCCATTCAGACTCCCTTTGGAAGTGCTACCATAAGAGGACATCATGAAGTCACTGAGATCTTGCACTGGGTAAAATTCTTCATTGTCAATGGCACATGGAAGACCTGAGAAGATAAACTTGAAAAAACAAAGAAGAAATTGCAGTATATAAGACCGTTAGCACAATATAACTTAAAATGTTTTTATTGAGTGCTATCTTTCTATTCCACTAAAGAGTTTCTTCAGAATGAGAAGATAACCTTCCTCTTTCTAACAGAAAAACAAGCAGTTGCTCAGCTTGCAATGACAGAACTCCCAAAGGAGATATTCATAATGATGAAAGAGGAGCCTGAATATGTGGCTGTATAAGATCAAATCCAGAACCTGCTTGTCTTTTGTTATGCTCTTCTAAGATCAGACATACTTGGAGAACCATTCTGTCACAGGCTGGAATAGCTTTTACTGAAGACTATAAAGACCTCTCATTCTGAAAGCCTTCATAGTTGTACTTATAAAGCATTATTGCATTGCATTTTACTTTTTATTGCATCCACTTAGTAACATAAAAATAGTGTGTCATTATTACACAGCTCATATAAAAGAAGAAAAATAACTACTGCATTAACATTTGGCCTTTGAGAAAAAATATGGTTATGGTTAATATAATATATAATCAAGCAGTTCTGCATTTTTACATTGTGATTTTATTTTTTCTTTTCCCATATAGCTAATTACCTACATTGGAATACACTTTACCATAAAATATGCTGAATGGTACTCTCTGGTTTGATTTTATAAACATTTCTTATTTACAAGTATAATTTTCATCATACCCATAATAAGTGTAGCATCCAGTCTACTTAGAATGATCTTTAAAGCTGACTCCAAATTGTGTGCTAGTTTCATAGTAATCAATGTAGCCAGTATAATTATGGTGTCTGGATCAACAGAGCTGTGATCATTGTACCTTTGAGGTAATAAATTACACAGAGAATCTAAAACAAATATATCAAATGGAAAACATTCACTGGAACTATAATGACTTAAATAAATAAATAAAATGACAGTGATGAATGATCTGGTTATGTAATCAGGGAGTATACCGCTCTGTGTGCTTGTTTTCAAACATTGAAAAATGGCAGGATGGATACTTTAATCCAATCATCAGATAAGATAATTTCCATTGTTATTGTGTATTGTTACCTGTCCTGCTAACAATGTTTTCAGCTACTGAAATTAACTGGAATATTAAGATTAGCGAGGGAGAAAGGAATTTAATAGTAAGAAACAAGTACATATCCTGTTAATGTTCATATAGATATACTGATTTGAAACTTTTCAGCCATGACTTGTAACAAGGATGAGCAACTGTATTATATAGTGGAAGTTTAAAGTAGCAAATCAACCATTATGTGTTTTTAAAGGTATGAGGAAACAAAAGTACCCAGACAAAGCTCAAGTACATAGGCAGTTAACATAGACAGCACAACTAAAATCTGGACAGTTGTGCAATAACGCAAGAGTTCTTAACCATTAAGACAGCACACTGGCTAGCTCAAAGACATAATGATTTTGACCCTTGCATGGTCCTAAAAGGATTTCACTTGACACAAAATAACAGTTAAAATGGCATAGGAAGCCACAAATAACAAAAGCTTAACCGAAAACTTTTAATTTAAGAAGTCTATTAAAGATTATTAGGTACTTTATATGAGCTGTATACTAAAAATTGATTGTTAAAATATTAAAGTGTATATAATGTATACCAGAGAATGTGTCTATTATGCAGACAACTCCAACTTCTAGGCAAACTGGTTCATATAGAGATTGTTTCCTTATTTCCTATAACTCATTAGGAAACCAAGGCTATTATACTAGCTTGTTATTTTGTGTAATTATTCCTTCAGAGGATTCACACCATGCATTAATCTTTTATGTGGGTGACATGGGTCATTTGCACATCAGGTCTATCCAACAGAACTAAAATAAAGTAGTAAATAAATAAATCAATACATTGAAGTTGACCTGTGTGTACTTTGAAATTGATTACATTGCATCTGTGTAATATATAAAAACTAAATCAATGCTTTCCAGCATGTCAAAAACTTTTCTCAGTTCTGCAGGGTAATGGTTTGAGCCCCCCCACACACACAGACAAACATGTAGTATCCCCCTAGAAGTAGCCACACACAATAATATTTGAAGGCAGAGGGAATTTCTAGTGAGTGGTGATTGGCAGAATTGGATCCAGCACTGAGCAACCTAGGCAATTGACTTTGAGTTGGTGTACAGGATTCAAGTGCTTGTCTCCTATAACCAAGGTACAGATTTGAGTTTGAGCAGATGAACTAACCTGCCATCCCTAAACATGCACACCTTATGGATGAAATGTCTGTTTTGTGCAGCAGGAATGTCTTGTTTAAATTCTGCATAGAAACAAAGAAGTAGTAGCACGAAAGTTCTTCTGTGCATGGTAACAAAGAAAGACAGATGTGTATGTTGAAGCATGCTGGGATGGAAAAGCGGGTGTGTAAACTGACATACAGATAAAAATCTGTACTTCGCACACAGATGCAGAGGTTGTTCTTAAAGAAGAGTGCCCTTGAAGAAGACATATACATTTTTTATAATTAAAAGTAAATGTCATAGCAGCCCTCCTGGCCAGCGGGCCTCTCTCAGCCAGCAGGCCCTAGGTGACTGCCTATGTTGCCTAGTCCTGGATCCTTCTCTGCCAACCACCACTCACTAGAAACTCTTCCTACCTTCAACTATTATGGTATGTAGCTAGATCAATATTTAAACTGAATATTAAGGCCAAGTAAAATGAAAAACAAAACAGCTGTATAGGTAGTGTACCTCAGATAACTGAAAATATATAATTATAAATCCAAGGTGTTCAATCCAAGCATCCGAAATAATCCTCATGTCATACGATAAAAGTCCAAGCAGATATTTATTAAAACTGTACAACAACAACACAACTGGATAGCATCATGATGACTAATGGCAAGTTCTTTCACCTACAAGGCTTCCTCAGGCCGTTAACATTCAAATAAAATACCAGTATTTATAGGCTTTCGCCATGACATCACATCCTTTTAGAAATTTTTGATTTCAATTAATACACATAAATATACACAATAATTAAATACATTTCTAATTTAAAATCTCACAACTTATAAATACAATTGTATAAATTAAAATTTAAACAATCACCTATATTGCATAGATATTATAAATATCTTTAATAATAAGCTACTAGTTTATTATGTAGGCTTACTAAGTCTCTTCTCTTTTAAGATAGGTTTGATAGGTACCCTATCATTTAGGCCAGGTTACAATCAGCCCTAAGTCTGAAGATCCACTTGGCCTCATTCTGTTCAGTTTTGTTCCAGGTATCACCTCTCCGAATGGTAGGATGATAAATCTGGATAACTAAGAATTTAAACTGGTGCTCAGTTGAGGTATCAAGTACATGTTTTGAGAGTGCATTCTTTACAGATTTAGTTCTTATATTATATAAATGCTCCCTAATTCTGTCCTTTAGCCGCCTGTCAGTTTTGCCTACATAAAATGGAGGACAAGAACAGTAGGTGGCCAAATAAACTACATGTTGTGAGTTACAATCAGCTGAACAAGAAGAATTATAATAATAATGTGTGACAGGGTGTATAAAACTGGCATTTGTATCAATGAAATCACAAAAATTACATCTCTGACATGGCATGGTACTAGATTTGTACATATAATTAATGTGAGATCTGGATTCAAACCGTCCAGAATTACAAAACATTCTATAAAGATTCATTCTGTTCTTATATATAAAATTAGGTGTGTCACCCACCACTTTAGAAATGTTAGGGTCTGCCTTCAAAATATCCCAATACTTAAAATAAACATCCTTAATTTGATTGACATCCTGAGTATAATAAATGCAGGCTTTGGTTGTATAGTCACCAAACGCCACACCTCTATTCTCATTGTATATCTGTATATCCTGTTCTCTTCTAGTATAATATGGCAAAGCTCTGTTGTCTCTAAGTTGATCTACGGATGAAATATTCTCTTTGATTTCATCAAAATAATATGATCTCTCTTTCAAATGTTCACTAAGTTTCTGAGTTTCCTTCCTATAACCAGCCTCAGTAGGATTCATGCGGGACGCTCTCATGGCTTGTCCTTTAATTATGTTTTTAAATATATAGTTAGGATGCATACTAGTTCTATGCAAAAGGGCATTCCTATAACATGTTTTCCTATGTACCCCCGTATTTAGTAATCCATTGGGTAACCTTTCTATAAATACATCCAAATATGAAATAAGATTTTTGGAGGCTGTCATAGTGAATTTTAAATAATTAGTAAGGGAATTCATATGCTGCAAGAAATCACATAATTCATTATATCCAGAGCTCCATATCAAAAACAAATCATCTACAAACCGGGCATAGAATTTAACATGTAACTTGTAACTTTCTAATTTGAACAATTGTTGATTCTCCCAATCTGCCATAACTAGGTTGGCGTAGCTATTGGCACAAGATGTGCCCATAGCTACGCCATCCTTCTGAATATATATCTGAATATCAAATGTGAATATATTATGATGCAGAACAATTTCCATAAGTTTACACAAAGTATCCACTTGATAGTTTGTCATATGTTGGTGAACTAACATGCATCTGCGAATACCCTCTATGCCTTGTAAGTTAGGTATGGTGGTGAATAAAGATTGTACATCGAGATTAACTAACCAAAAATCATTAGTAATAGGTACATCTTTCATTTCCTCATATAACATAATGAGGAATTGTTTAGTGTCTCTTAAAATGTACACATACTCTTCTACTATAGGACACAATTTTGATTCCAAATACAATGAGATGGGTTCAGTAACCCAACCCCGCCCAGCCACTATAGGTCGCATGGGCGGACAGTTGGGATCCTTATGAATTTTCGGGACACCCTGAATACATGGTATCAGGGGTTCATCTACTCTACAAAAATTAAGTAAGCTGTCATCTATCCTGCCCTCACCATGATATTCATGTAGGAGTTTAGACGTTTCATTAATGATTTTATCAACTTGTTTCTGGCTAATTTTTTGATAAAACTGTATATCACTCAACATATCATTCATGTTTGATATATATTGTTGAGTATCCATAATTACAGTCAAACCTCCTTTGTCGGCAGGTCTGATTGCTATGCTGGTATCATTTCTTAAGTCCCTTAGAGCCAATCTCATTCCATGGTTTAAATTGCCATACCATTTCTTATTTCTATTATTGTTATAACCAATCCACTACTCCCTTACCTTTCCCTACTCACACACCTCTACAGCTATACTCCCTTTAATCTCTATTTCCACAAACCTAACTTGTAAAGCTAGCTACCAACTACCCAAATACCACAGACTTGTACATATCAAATTCTACAACCTCAAAATAAAAAAAATCACTAGTCTGCCTCTATAAACCTCTCCAGACTAAACAACTATTACTTGTCCATGCTCTATTGGATGGTGACATTCATCCTAACCCTGGCCCTCACCATAACTATTCTACAGGAAACACTTACCAAAATATAACTAGTACCCTCTTAACTGCCAAACCTGGCAACACACTCTCAGTTGCTCATGTTAACATTTGTAGTATATGTAACAAAATTGATCAAGTTCATGCCCTCTTAGATGTCCACCAATTTGACATTCTTTGCTTATCTGAAACATGGCTTAAACCTCACATTAAAGACAACAAAATTACCCCACCCGGATATAATATTATAAGACATGACCGCCCAGTCAAAAAGGGAGGAGGAGTTGCTATCTTATATAAAGCTAACCTTCAAATCAGTACTATAAATCCCAACCTACCCCTTGACAATAATACCGAAATTATCTGCTTAAAGCTTCCACTCAACAAAAGTAAAGCAATAAATATTATTTGTACATACCTTCCCCCAGGAAATAACATTATTACACTAGAAAATATCCTTAACTGGCTCTCCTCCAACCTCCCACAAGAAACAATTATCCTAGGTGACGTAAACATTGATTGGAATACCTGTAAAAGTATAAACCCCACCTCCCATATAAACTTATATGACTTCTCACAACTTATCAATAGCCCTACCAGAACCAATAAAATCAATATCCATGAAACTACCTTAGACTGGATACTTACAAATAACCCCCACCAAACCTATACATCTGGTACCCTTCCGGATGATCTAAGTGACCATTCACTAACTTACATTATTAGACATAGAACAAACCTAACTCTTCCTAATACTGTCCTAACATTATGCTCAAAAAAGCAATTTAACTCCGAACTCTTTCTAGCTGAACTAAAACAATGTAGCTGGTCTCTACTAAACCTTCTTCCCCTTAATGAAGCAGTAGAACACTTCAGTTCCACATTCCTATCCATTCTAGACCGTCATGCACCTCTACGTACTATTAAAACCAAAGCTAAACCAGACCCCTGGCTCTCCAATGACACCAGGCAAAAAATCACTCTTAGAAACAAATTTTGGGCAAAATGGCGCACTACTAAAAGTCTGACTGACCGCCAAACCTTCAAAGAACTTAGAAACAGTACAAAAAAAGCCATTCTGACAGACAAAAAGAACTATTTTCTCCTAACTCAACAAACCTTTAACAAGCAACCTAAACAATTCTGGACAAGTATTAATAATCTTCTTTCCCAGGCCAATCTGTCACACCCAACCCACTAGGCTCCAACCCTGACAATTCCTCACAAACAGCTAATGCCTTTAACTCTTTCTTCACAAATGCTATCCAAACATTGGCTAGTCACCTATCTCCTGACACCTCAAACCTGCCCACATCTTCTTCTACTCCACCTCCTGCTTTTCATTTTGAACCTATTCCTACCTCCTTTATCTTCTCACTCCTTAATAAACTAAAACCTACCACCCCTTCTGCCGACAGACTCCCTGCTGAGTTCCTTCAAATAGCTGCCAAAGCTATAGCCTATCCCATCTCTATACTCTTAAACAGATCTATTACAGAAGGAACTGTTCCCTCTATCTGGAAAATATCTCATATTATTCCACCCCACAAAGGTGGGAACTCCAATGACTTCTCTAACTATCGTCCTATAGCACTCCTATCCCCTCTTGCTAAAATATTGGAAAAATGCATACATAAACAACTACTTAACCACCTTCTCCAAAACAGCCTACTTGCTTCTTGTCAGCGTGGATTTAGACCTTCCCATAGCACCACCACTGCATTGCTCTCCTTTACTAACTCCATCAACTTTAACCGCAATAAAAATATTCCATCATCTGCAGTCTTCATCGACTTGTCTAATGCTTTCGACATGGTTAACCACCTTCTTCTGCGCGTTCTTACTTCTCTCTCACTTGATGCTCCTTCCATTACATGGTTCACATCTTACTTAAATAACCGTCAACAGGCAGTTCTCTGGAAAAACTTACTATCTGATCACGTTCCTATCCCTGTAGGGGTTCCTCAAGGCTCTATCCTAGGCCCCCTTCTATGTTCCATCTTTATCAATGACCTGCAAACAGCTATCCCTAACACCACCTGCATTCAATACGCAGTTGACTCCACAATAGTCTGTACAGCCACCTCTCAAACTGAACTCCAGTCTATTACCCAAAACGCCTTTAACACTGTAGAACAATGGTTCTCTCAACGGTGCCTGCACCTTAACCCTAAGAAAACTAAACTACTACTCTTCTCACCTACCCGAAAGTCCATTGCTTTACACTTCATTCTCACTTCCAAAAACAGTACAGTTATCTCGCCTGGTCTTACCACTAAGCTACTAGGAATAACTATAGACAATAATCTCAACTTTGATTCTCACATTAACAATACTATAAAATCAGTTAACAAAAAATAGGATCACTATATAGAATCAAACCCTTTCTCACTCCACTAGCAAGGACCACAATAGCTAGAACCCACCTAATCTCTACCCTACTCTATGCCTCACCAATATTCACCAATCTCTCTAAACATAACCTCAATAAACTAGTAACATCCTATAATAACATTGCTAGATTTGCTACAGCATCTACTTTCAGGACCCATCACTGCCTGAACCTAAAAGAACTAGGATGGCTCGAACTCCCCAATCTACTCAAACTCCAACATCTTACTATAGTGCACAAGACCCTATACCAACCTAGCAAAACCCCAATACTTTCCAGTCTCATTACACCTTACACTAACCTGACACACCTGCGCTCTTCTAACAAACCTCTGATCCATACTACTAAAACTAACAATTTAGCAGGTGATTGCTTGTTCTCCAATGCTGTTGGAAAAATATGGAATAAGCTTCCATCTGAGATCTCATCTCTTACATCACTCCCTCTCTTTAAAAGGAATCTAAAACTTTATCTCAATAAACACTGGATAGGCTCCTGTACTAACCCAGACTAACCCTCTCCTCTTTTCTTTTTCTTATTTCTTTCTCACTTCTTCTCTATTCTTTTTCTTCCTCATACCTCTAATACCTTTCCCTTTTCACCTCAATGCATTTCTTATCAATTTTTATGTTAAATTTCATTGTAATTAATAATATGTTTATGTCACAATAATACTTGTTTTGTAATTTTGTAATTAATATTGGAGCTTTTCTCCCCGGGCCTCTACTGAAAATGGACATATATCCAGCTAGACTAGCCTGGTCAACAAATGTAAAATAAAATAAATAAATAAAATAAACAAAGTTATATACCTTGTGTAATTCCTCTTCAACCAATTTGGAAAAGGCTTCTATTAATGGATGGTTGTTAGGAATGTAAGTACTCGGTTTTCTAAATGGGTAGACAACATTGGTGGTGGATGTACTACTAAAATCTAAATTTAATTGTATGTTCCTAACAAATAATTTTAGATCTAAAATAGAATCTGTAATTTCACTTTTGTTTGAGGGTATAAAAGAAAGCCCTTTTTCCAATAATAAAGTTTCATTCTTAGTTAAAACCCGGTGTGATATGTTCCATATCAACGATTCACTGTTTCTCCCATATCTTCTTTAAAGTTGGACCTGTATTTTCTTCTTCGTTTAGCCTTCTTTTTTGCCTCCCTCTGCTCATAGAGCTGTCCCGCCCCCCTTTTCGATTCTCGGAAATAGGGAAAGGGACCATTCCTTGGGGGCTATCAGAGCTTTCTTTAGTATTAATGTTAGTTTTTCTTTTTACTACTTCAACATATGTACTAACTTTGGGAGTTATGTGTGTATCAGGAACTTTATTAGAATCACACAATTGATTGCGTTTATCAGTTATTAGATCCCTATGATCATCGTCTGTTGCTTCTAAAGTAACTACAGGTGTAGACTCTATCGAATGTATCTCTGCTACAGTTGTAACAGTATTATTGCCATTAACATTTTCAATAGAAACACATTCATCAAGTCTATTACTACTTCTAATATTTCCTCTGGCAAAGTCAGTAAAACCAGCATTTACATACTGATTATAGCGATCTTTACTTTTTGAATTGTTGTACAAGCGCTCATTTCTATGATCGTCTCTACCCCCATTTATTTTCGCTTGTCCGTTGGGGGCATTTCTGTCTTTAGGCCAGGTAAAGACTTGAGCATTTGCAAAGTCAAATGTGTCTCTACGTATCTAATCTAACTTCTGCTTGGTTAGCTTCTTTTCGAACAAGAATATGTTATCCAAAAGTTTATCAAACACCTTGTCCATTATCTGTGTGGGATAAGTCTCTTTGACATGTTTTAATTGCTCCCTAAGTTTGTTACGAAGTTCATTCTCCTCCGGTTGGAAATACTCATTCATTAATTGCATATACTTGACGCTAGTCTCAATGTTTATCAACTGCCATTTATATAATAAGTCTGGATGCGTCATACCTGTTGTCGGCATTTTTAAAATACGAAGACCTCTAGAGATGATTTTCCGTGCGATGAATACTTCAAAATGCTGGCGCTGCATTTGAAGTCTCTTTAATTTCATGAGATCCAACTCCATATGATACAAAAGTGTAGACAGACCGCTGCAACTGCCCTCATTGGAATTCTCCTCAGTACGCGGGTCAGCAATGTCATAAGCAAGCAGTGGGTTTTCCAAGCCAGCAACACACTTCTCAAATCTCCTCATATTGTTATTGTTCTCTGGTTTGTACGGGAGCTCAATAGAACTCGTAGCAAGCTCAGCCATAATGACCAAACAGCAAATAAAAACAAGTAAAATGAAAAACAAAATAGCTGTAAAGGTCATGTACCACCGATAACTGAAAATATATAAATACAAAGGAGATAAATGGGCTGAGAATAGATGCAGTTCTATTATAAATCCAAGGTGTTCAATCCAAGCATCCGAAATAATCCTCATGTAATACGATAAAAGTCCAAGCAGATATTTATTAAAACTGTACAACAACAACGCAACTGGATAGCATCATGATGACTAATGGCAAGCGCTTTCACCTACAAGGCTTCTTGAGGCCGTTAACATTCAAATAAAATACCAGTATTTATAGGCTTTCGCCATGACATCACATCCTTTTAAAAATTTTTGATTTCAATTAATACACATAAATATACACAATAATTAAATACATTTCTAATTTAAAATCTCACAACTTATAAATACAATTGTATAAATTAAAATTTAAACAATCACCTATATTGCATAGATATTATAAATATCTTTAATAATAAGCTACTAGTTTATTATGTAGGCTTACTAAGTCTCTTCCCTTTTAAGTTAGGTCCCGCATGAATCCTACTGAGGCTGGTTATAGGAAGGAAATTCAGAAACTTAGTGAACATTTGAAAGAGAGATCATATTATTTTGATGAAATCAAAGAGAATATTTCATCCGTGGATCAACTTAGAGACAACAGAGCTTTGCCATATTTTACTAGAAGAGAACAGGATATACAGATATACAAAGAGAATAGACGTGTGGCGTTTGGTGACTACACAACCAAAGTCTGCATTTATTATACTCAATATGTCAATCAAATTAAGGATGTTTATTTTAAGTATTGGGATATTTTGAAGGTAGACCCTAACAATTCTAAAGTGGAGGGTGACAAACCTAATTTTATATATAAGAACAGAAAGAATCTGTATAGAATGTTAAGTAATTCTGGACTGTTTGAATCCAGATCTCACATTAATCATATGTACAAATCTAGTACCATGCCATGTCAGAGATGTAATTTTTGTGATTTCATTGATACAAATGCCAGTTTTATACACCTTGTCACACATTATTATTATAATCATTCTTGTTCAGCTGATTGTAACTCACAACATATAGTTTATTTGGCCACCTGCGGTTCTTGTCCTGCATTTTATGTTGGCAAAACCAACAGACGGCTAAAGGACAGAATTAGGGAGCCTTTATATAATATAAGAACTAAATCTGTAAAGAATGCACTCTCTAAACATGTACTTGATACCTCAACTGAGCACCAATTTAAATTCTTAGTTATCCAGATTTATCATCCTACCATTCGGAGAGGTGATACTTGGAACAAAACTGAACAGAATGAGGCCAAGTGGATCATCAGACTTAGGGCTGATTGTCCACCTGGCCTAAATGATAGGGTACCTATCAAACCTATCTTAAAAGGGAAGAGACTTAGTAAGCCTACATAATAAACTAGTAGCTTATTATTAAAGATATTTATAATATCTATGCAATATAGGTGATTGTTTAAATTTTAATTTATACAATTGTATTTATAAGTTGTGAGATTTTAAATTAGAAATGTATTTAATTATTGTGTATATTTATGTGTATTAATTGAAATCAAAAATTTTTAAAAGGATGTGATGTCATGGCGAAAGCCTATAAATACTGGTATTTTATTTGAATGTTAACGGCCTGAGGAAGTCTTGTAGGTGAAAGCGTTTGCCATTAGTCATCATGATGCTATCCAGTTGCATTGTTGTTGTACAGTTTTAATAAATATCTGCTTGGACTTTTATCGTATTGCATGAGGATTATTTCGGATGCTTGAATTGAACACCTTGGATTTATAATAGAACTGCATCTATTCTCAGCCCATTTATCTCCTTTGTATTTATATATTTTCAGTTATCGGAGGTACACGACCTTTACAGCTATTTTTTTTTCATTTTACTTGTTTTTATTTGCTGTTTGGTCGTTATGGCTGAGCTTGCTACGAGTTCTATTGAGCTCCCATCTAAACCAGAGAACAATAACAATATGAGGATATTTGAGAACTGTGTTGCTGGCTTGGAAAACCCACTGCTTGCGTATGACGTTGCTGACCCGCGTACTGAGGAGAATTCCAATGAGAGCAGTTGCAGCGGTCTGTCTACACTTTTGTATCATATGGAGTTGGATTTCATGAAATTAAAGAGACTTCAAATGCAGCGCTAGCATTTTGAAGTATGCATCGCATGGAAAATCATCCCTAGAGGTCTTCATATTTTAAAAATTCCGACAACAGGTATGACGCATCCAGACTTATTATATAAATGGCAGTTGATAAATATTGAGATTTGCGTCAAGTATATGCAATTAATGAATGAGTATTTCCAACCGGAGGAGAATGAACTTCATAACAAACTTAGGCATCAATTAAAACATGTCAAAGAGACTTATCCCACACAGATAATGGACAAGGTGTTTGATAAACTTTTGGATAACATATTCTTGTTCGAAAAGAAGCTAACCGAGCAGAAGTTAGATAAGATACGTAGAGACACATTTGACTTTGCAAATGCTCAAGTCTTTACCTGGCCTAAAGACAGAAATGCCCCCAACGGACAAGCGAAAATAATTGGGGTTAGAGACGATCATAGAAATGAGCGCTTGTACAACAATTCAAAAAGTAAAGATCGCTATAATCAGTATGTAAATGCTGGTTTTACTGACTTTGCCAGAGGAAATATTAGAAGTTGTAATAGACTTGATGAATGTGTTTCTATTGAAAATGTTAATGGCAATAATACTGTTACAACTGTAGCAGAGATACATTCGATAGAGTCTACACCTGTAGTTACTTTAGAAGCAACAGACGATGATCATAGGGATCTAATAACTAATAACAAACGCAATCAATTGTGTGATTCTAATAAAGTTCCTGATACACACATAACTCCCAAAGTTAGTACATATGGTGAAGTAGTAAAAAGAAAAACTAACATTAATACTAAAGGAAGCTCTGATAGCCCCCAAGGAATGGTCCCTTTCCCTATTTCCGAGAACCGAAAAGGGGGGCAGGACCGCTCTATGAGCAGAGGGAGGCAAAAAAGAAGGCTAAATGAAGAAGAAAATACAGGTCCAACTTTAAAGAAGATATGGGAGAAAACAGTGAATCATTGATATGTAACATATCACACCGGGTTTTAACTAAGAATGAAACTTTATTATTGGAAAAAGGGCTTTCTTTTATACCCTCAAACAAAAGTGAAATTACAGATTCTATATTAGATCTAAAATTATTTGTTAGGAACATACAATTAAAATTAGATTTTAGTAGTACATCCACCACCAATGTTGTCCACCCATTTAGAAAACCGAGTACTTACATTCCTAACAACCATCCATTAATAGAAGCCTTTTCCAAATTGGTTGAAGAGGAATTACACAAGGTATATAACAATAATAGAAATAAGAAATGGTATGGCAATTTAAACCATGGAATGAGATTGGCTCTAAGGGACTTAAGAAATGATACCAGCATAGCAATCAGACCTGCCGACAAAGGAGGTTTGACTGTAATTATGGATACTCAACAATATATATCAAACATGAATGATATGTTGAGTGATGTACACTTTTATCAAAAAATTAGCCAGAAACAAGTTGATAAAATCTTTAATGAAACGTCTAAACTCCTACATGAATATCATGGTGAGGGCAGGATAGATGACTGTTTACTTAATTTTTGTATAGTAGATGAACCCCTGATACCATGTATTCAGGGCGTCCCGAAAATTCATAAGGATCCAAACTGTCCGCCCATGAGACCTATAGTGGCTGGGCGGGGTTGGGTTACTGAACCCATCTCATGGTATTTGGAATCGAAATTGCGACCCATAGTAGAAGAGTATGTGTACATTTTAAGAGACACTAAACAATTCCTCATTATGTTATATGAGGAAATGAAAGATGTACCTATTACTAATGATTTTTGGTTAGTTACTCTCAATGTACAATCTTTATTCACCACCATACCTAACTTACAAGGCATAGAGGGTAGTTGCAGATGTATGTTAGTTCACCAACATATGACAAACTATCAAGTGGATACTTTGTGTAAACTCATGGAAATTGTTCTGCATCATAATATATTCACATTTGATAATCAGATATATATTCAGAAGGATGGCGTAGCTATGGGCACATCTTGTGCCAATAGCTACGCCAACCTAGTTGTGGCAGATTGAGAGAATCAACAATTGTTCAAATTAGAAAGTTACAAGTTACATGTTAAACTCTATGCCCGATTTGTAGATGATTTGTTTTGATATGGAGCTCTGGATATAATGAATTATGTGATTTCTTGCAGCATATGAATTCCCTTACTAATTATTTAAAATTCACTATGACAGCCTCCAAAAATCTTATTTCATATTTAGATGTATTTATAGAAAGGTTACCCAATGGATTAATAAATATGGGGGTACATAGGAAAACATGCTATAGGAATGCCCTTTTGCATAGAACTAGTATCCATCCTAACTATATATTTAAAAACATAATTAAAGGACAAGCCATGAGAGCATCCCGCATGAATCCTACTGAGGCTGGTTATAGGAAGGAAATTCAGAAACTTAGTGAACATTTGAAAGAGAGATCATATTATTTTGATGAAATCAAAGAGAATATTTCATCCATGGATCAACTTAGAGACAACAGAGCTTTGCCATATTTTACTAGAAGAGAACAGGATATACAGATATACAATGAGAATAGATGTGTGGCATTTGGTGACTATACAACCAAAGCCTGCATTTATTATACTCAGGATGTCAATCAAATAAAGATTGTTTATTTTAAGTATTGGGATATTTTGAAGGTAGACCCTAACAATTCTAAAGTGGTGGGTGACACACCTAATTTTATATATAAGAACAGAAAGAATCTGTATAGAATGTTAAGTAATTCTGGACGGTTTGAATCCAGATCTCACATTAATTATATGTACAAATCTAGTACCATGCCATGTCAGAGATGTAATTTTTGTGATTTCATTGATACAAATGCCAGTTTTATGCACCCTGTCACACATTATTATTATAATTTTTCTTGTTCAGCTGATTGTAACTCACAACATGTAGTTTATTTGGCCACCTGCAGTTCTTGTCCTGCATTTTATATAGGCAAAACTGACAGGCGGCTAAAGGACAGAATTAGGGAGCCTTTATATAATTTAAGAACTAAATCTGTAAAGAATGCACTCTCTAAACATGTACTTGATACCTCAACTGAGCACCAGTTTAAATTCTTAGTTATCCAGATTTATCATCCTACCATTCGGAGAGGTTATACCTGGAATAAAACTGAACAGAATGAGGCCAAGTGGATCATCAGACTTAGGGCTGATTGTCCACCTGGCCTAAATGATAGGGTACCTATCAAACCTATCTTAAAAGGGAAGAGACTTAGTAAGCCCACATAATAATCTAGTAGCTTATTATTAAAGATATTTATAATATCTATGCAATATAGGTGATTGTTTAAATTTTAATTTATACAATTGTATTTATAAATTGTGAGATTTTAAATTAGAAATGTATTTAATAACTGTGTATATTTATGTGTATTAATTGAAATAATTTTTTTTTAAAAGGATGTGATGTCATGGCAAAAGCCTATAAATACTGGTATTTTATTTGAATGTTAACGGCCTGAGGAAGCCTTGTAGGTGAAAGCGCTTGCCATTAGTCATCATGATGCTATCCAGTTGCGTTGCTGTTGTAGAATTTTAATAAATATCTGCTTGGACTTTTATCGTATTACATGAGGATTATTTTGGATGCTTGGATTGAACACTTTGGATTTATAATAGAACTGCATCTAATCTCAGCCCATTTATCTCCTTTGTATTTATATATTGAATACTAAGACCACTACAACAACAAAATGTTTGTTCTTCTAGGCCTAGAAAAAGTTTTGTTTTCTATCCCTAGAAGTAAGGACAAGGATATGTAATGTAGTCCTCTCCACTCCCAGCTGCAATATGAAAATCATTTTTACCTCTGTATCAAATAGAGGCCTTGTTACACAGTCTAAGCCACTTCTAATAAAATATGTTGATTCATTTGCCTAGCACCCAGATTCAAACATCATTATACAGCTCTTGAAAAGACTTAGTAGCTGTCAGTGAAACAAAGAAAATAACTTTTTTGGCTCTTTACTCTTCAAACTGCTAAAGCAACAAATGATATCTTTCTTTGCATGAAGACATACCTTGAATCTGTAAACCTCTAACTTAAGATTTCATCATATTCCTCAGAGTAATGCTCCAACTTCAGTGCCCCAAGCAAGATTACAGTTCAGTGTCCATAGCTCTTCAATCCAAAGTTCCAAAAAGTGGGGTCTCTTTCAGCCGCGATTAAAAATTTAAAGAAATTTAAAGAATTCTTATAAAGAATTCCATACTGCCTTCAAGGACTATCACAATCATAAAGCTAGCTGTGACTCTGTCCCTGCTAACAGTATCATCTCCCAATACAGCTCATCTTAACAATCGTATGCTCTAAAAATGTAGGCCTAACAAACCAGGTTACTGACTAAAAATCCTACATGTAAGGCATGAGAGTAGGCATAAAGGAGTTTACTTCACAGACATGAGGGAAAGTGTCCGAGTCTCGCATTTGTGAAAAACTGAGTAGATTTAAAATGACCCACAAAGGCAGTTAGCCTAATACTTACCTATGAAAACAAACCAATTTTGACATAAGTTATTATATAAACAATGCAAATAGTGTTTAGGTGATGTTGTGTCTTAATGTGCTTAAGCACCTGCACTAATATTTTTAATTTACTAGAATGGTTTACCTGTTGTTTATTATTAACTAAAGTGCTTCCAATTTTTATAGTCGAACTAACACTTTGTATTCTGAATTGCTGTTCATGATTTTGAATCAAGAAATTTTATTTTCCTTCATAAATCACTTGCTGAGCCAGATGTCAACCCAAATGGATAATTTTCTATCCATGTAAGCAAATATAAATCAATCAATCAATCAATTAGTAAACAAAGGCTGTGCAATTCTGGATCTACTGTCTCAGTTTGTGTACCATATGCTTACATCCTACTTGCTTTTGGCCAGCTGCTCAGTGAACCATGTACCTGAGCTACCATTTAGCTTGTTTGTGTAGGTGAAGCTAATAATAGCCCTCTGTAGTACAGAATGTCATCAGTTATATAGTGAAGCAGCAGGTCTGCACAGAACTAGTAGCAGATACGATGAAAGGTGCTGAGACCAGACAGGGTACCTTAGGGAGAGGAGAAGGAGCTAAGCCTTTTCTGGGGTATTCATGTCAGGACTGCCCTGAGTTTGCTGGTTGCATGTATGTGATTACTGTCAGTCAGACAGGAAAACCCAAGTAACTTGTGCATGAATATGAGCATCATATAGACAGAAGGTAAATAGAAAAAGATACAGATCCTGTGGCTACAAGAAGAAAATTAAATGTTATAGAGAAATGTAATAATCACTGTAGACACATACGAGGAGTTAAGAATCATACTTGCTCCTCCACTTACGCATCCAGAATGGAGGCTGCTTAACTCTAAAGTAACATGAAGTCAATGGCTGCCACGATATACCAACTGCAACAATCCAGGCTGTCCTTTGTAAACCTGTCCCTGAGGTTGTGCAAAGCTTACCACTAAAATGTGCTACGAAGCATATGATCCAAATAAATCAAAGTGCAGCTGAGATTGCTGCAAGTAAGAAACCACTGCTAAGTCTGTAAGAAGTTGATCCTGTGGACTGCCTCTTTGGGGAGGGAACGATGCTTGTATATCAAGACTACAATGACAATGGCCACATAACATTGCTATTCCTGACTGCCAGATACAACCTGACAGACCTTCATAAATCCACTTTCTGGTTGATAGATGGCAGTTTCCTATGCATGAAAATGTAACCATGTGGCCCAGTCATACGTCTCAACTTGTTAGAGCAAGAAATCTGGACAAAGCCTGACATAATGGGGGGGGGGGACAAAGGCACAAAAACAGGCACACATTTTAAACATTGCTCTTATAAACTTGGAAAATAGCTAGAATAACATGATTTGTGTTAGCAGGCATTTTCTGAAGGATATGAAGTCTGAAACTCAAATGCATGTCATTATTTAGTGACTTAAATCCTTAAATCATCCAAGTGATTTGTAAAAAAAAACAATTTTTATGAGGAACAGATGAAAAATATGAGTCAAAAATCTGGATATTCTGTGAAAATCTGTACAGCTGAGAGATATGGCCCCAGTGCCTCAAAGTATGGCCCCAGTGTCAGAGTGCCTCATATGATGCATTGCTCTGATGAGCCAGTAATTAAAATGCTACCTATGAAAACCTCGTAAACCTACTTGATTTGGCTGAGTCCATGGGATTTGAAGTTTAGCCAGTCTATGCTGTCACTGACTTTGAAAGGACTGCCATAAAGGTATTAAAAAAATAATTCTCAACAACGGAGCCTAAGGACTGCTTCTTCCATCTGGGTCAAATAATTGTTGTCAGGAACAGGTTCATGATTTGGCTCATGATGATGTCCAAAATGCCAGTTTAAATCTCCTAGTTAAGCATCTGCTGGCACTTGCATTTCTAAACCCTGTCCAAATTATGGCATGCATTTCTCAAAAATGCAGAGCATTCCATCCATTATTTCAACCTACCTTCTAGAGTCTGTCTCAGAATGTTCTGCATTATGTTAAATGCACTTTATAACTCCATAGAAGCATGGCACATGAGACTGAGGTATCTACTGTCTAGACAGCTATTTTTCCTTCCAGAACTAGTAAGTGTTAGCCAAACAGGATTGGAACACATAGGCAATACTTGTGAGAATATCTTCAGAGATTTCTAGCCTTATCCAAAGTTTGGTACTTAACAGCTATGGATGGACAAAATGGCTAGAGTAATCTGGAACAGGCAAAAACAGACAATAGCAGATTTGTAAAGGTCTGTTGTTCACAGCTACTCCTTCTAATAGCAATATCAAAATGAAGTTTACCACATACTCTCACCTCATATCTTAAAATAGCATCAGTGTTTCAGAAACAGAACAATGCATGTTTTCTGGATGATGTCTTTTTTCTTTCCTAGTCTTCAACCACCACAAAAATAAAAAAAAAAAATAAAAATAATACATAATCCAAATCCATGCTCCTAGCAGTAAATATGGTTTATTATATTTATTTCACGTTAGGATAGGCTGATATATGCATTGACTTCTCTGTGATACAGTTTTCCATAAGATTTGAATGAACTAATCACGTAGTGAAAATGTAACCACAGATATCATGTGAACAAAAAAAAAATGCTTCCACAGTGATGTAGAGAGCCGAGATAGAAACTAGCAATTAGCATTTGGGATATCATGCAGGCATTGTTCTTATCGGGACACTGGATGGTGGATATCCTGAATGAGTTTGGGACTGATATTTGACACTTGGGAAAAAAAAACACAGTAAAGCTCAAGAGTCATTGCAGTTTCCTTTGACACAAGCAGTTACTATGGGAAGACTCACATTCAAGTGGCCCAGTCTCCTCCAGCCTTCATGCATGACAGTTTGACTTGTTCACACTCTGAGCAGCTTCTGCAGGCATACTATGAGCAACTTTTGCAAAGTCTAAGCCTCATTTGCCATCATCATGAACTCTTTGATGCAGTTCTATGAATTGGTGATGTCAAAATGCGTGCCCGCAAAGTGATGATGTCCAGCATCAGCGTATACTTCTAAGCTATGTTAAGAGGTAATCTATATGAAAAGGAGACCTCTGAGATTGAATTTCAGTGTATTTATATAGCTGGCATACAGGCTATAGTGAAATATGCATATACAAGTACTATACTTATTTCTCATGATAAAGTAGAACCCCTTCTTCCAGTTGCAAATCTTCATATCAAATTTGTGTTGAAAGAATGCTGCTCCTTTCTTGAAAGAAAGCCTGTCCCTGGAGACTGTATTGGTATTTTTTGCCTTGCTGAGACCTATGGTGGACATGATCTGTTTGTATCTAGCTGCTAACAAGTATATTTGTCAGCATTCTGAAGACATTTGCTAGAATAAAGAAAAGTTTTAAGCTTACTAATAAGGAACTTACTAACATTATTAACTTTGAATTTTGTGTCAGAGCAGACTCTTTCATGCTTTTGAGATTTGGGTAAATATAATGAGCATCATCAAGAGTTATTAGCAGAGTTAAAGCATTTTGTCTACTCTCCTCTTTTAAGTGTTACATTTCTTACTAGGCTTTTATGAAACAAACTGCATTCCCCATAGTGATCACACTTGCTTAGTGAAGATGTAAAATAGCATTTTATGCCCGACCATAGGTTATCTCACCAGAGTGTTCTAATGACCCAGCCATGCTGTCCTGGAAAAGGAATATGTACTGCGTGAGGAAAGTCTGGACTTTTTGCTTGCCTGGACAGATTTGAAATTTATGTTCCTCAGTCAAACTCCTGGATTGATGATGTAACACCAGTTATTACAAATATATGAACTTATGAATGAAATAGTGGAAGAAGTCACTGTGATTTATTGATTGCCTCTGTGGCACAATTTTTAATACCTCAACATAAATTTGAAATTGCTGTTTTAGATCAGAGGGTGTATATCCTAGGTGGCGTTTTGTACCAAATGCACCACGATATCAATATTCAAAAACCTATGAATTCTATGGAATGCTTGGATCCAGATACAAACAAACAGACACAAGTTGAAAGACAAAATAAAAAATTTAATACTATGGCAGTGGTTGTTTTAGCAGGAGAACTTTATGGCTATGATGGACAGTGGTACTTATAGGTTTATAGGCATTTACTAGGCTACTGATCACAAGGCCCTTTTTAAGCCCAGCCATGCAGCCCACATCTCTGACAAGTTCTGGTACCCTTGATAAATGTAAGTAGGGTCTTAGGAGATGAAACATTTACAAGCAGGGTCCTGGGAGAAGAAACATTTACAAGTTGCCTGTGTCCATTAAAGACATAGGTGCCAAGTTAGGGATGAATTTCTTGTTCCCCATCCAATTGTCCAAGTTACACCTGAATTGGGTTAGGGAAGAACTCTGCTTCCCTGTTCTACTACCCTGTCTCTGGAATACAAACCTGTCTCTCCAGCAGGTCCTATTTATATCACAGGCAATGTTTAAGTTTTTAGAATGGATAATGCTGGTGCTGTTTGTTTTGTGCATATGCAGGAGGTCCATCAAAGTAGGGTCTGACAATGCCCTGTATGCCAGGCATAGGTCTCCCCTCAACAGCCCGTAGAGACAAAATACAAGGATAGGGTCTTGAGGTGGTCTGCACTGCACATTTTACTTATACCCTGTATTCTTTTAGTGAGGAACCTCTGTGGATGTTCCAGTTGCTGGATATGCCTAGTTAGATACATACCAAAGACGGCATTGCATTCAGTGATATGTCTGATGAATGCTGAATACAGTGGAACAATGACTTTCTTGGATCCACAAGCCATACTTTTGTTTATAAGTTGCACACCATAGAATGATTTCCTCACTACAGTAGACATGTGATGGTCAAAGGCTAGATTACTGTCTATGTGTGCCCCTAAGTCCATGACTACTGGTTAAACTCTAAGGTGTGTGTTGTCAATATGATAGTTACCATAAGTGGATGAATTCCCATAGGATAATATTATGCATTTCTTGGCATTTAGTTTTAGTCCATGGCTCTGACAAAAGCTGTTTGTCTGTGTCAACCCCTTTGGTTTATTCGTGTTGGGGTGGGATTCAATGACAGCTCCTAATTTGCAATCAACTACAAATTTAGTCAGCCGGAGACCATTGACATTGGCCTTGACTTCAGAGAAGTAAATGACAAAAAGGAGCAGTCCAAGGACCAATCCCTAAGGCACTCCAATTGTGACTAGCCTCTTTGTAGATGTGGATTTCTCGATTCAAACTTCCTGGGTCTTGTCTCTGAGCCAGTTGGCTATCCACCAGGTGCCATATGGCTTTGTACCTAACCTCCTGAGTTTGTCAACAATGCTCAAGTGGGGTATTGTGTCATAGGCCTTGGCCAGGTCGAGGTAGGCAGTGTGAACCATTTTGCTCTCATGCATTGCTTTGGTGACCTTCTCAAAGAAGTCCACCAGGCTGAATAGGCGTGACATGCCCTTGTTGACACCAAACTGGGCTGGGTCCAGTGTCTGGAGGTTTAATATATCCTTATTGATCATTTCAGTGATAATTCTTTCCATGGCTTTGTATATAAGACTAATGATACTTCTAGGTCTATAGTTTCCAGGGTCTGTAGATAATCAACCTCTGCAGAGGGATGACTATTGCTGTTCTCCATTCATGAGGCACAAAAACTGTTTGGAGGCTAAAGGTAAATTGCAATTACAGAGGGCCTGATAGATCGTGTTTCATGGTATTTAGAAGGCATCCTGGGATATTGTCTGGGCCATTTGATGCATTGTTCTTATCTTTAGAGAGAACATTGAGGGCCAGTTCCATAGTCATAGCAGGGGGAGTTATATTTGATGGTATTTCCTGAGAAAAGGTTTAGGAGAGACAGATAGGGGAAAAGTTGGAGCTGAATTTGTTGGCCAGTAGGTTTTCTATATCTTCTGGCTCAGTATAGGTGGCTCCATTTACAATGAGCTCTGCACACAATTATGTATCACCTTTGCAGTTGTGGACATAGCTAGGGAATGCTGTGTGGTTGTCTCTGGCTTGGAAGGCCAACTTTTCCTCAAATTTGGCATTGGTAGACATGATCAGCAGTGAAATATAGTCCCATCAAAAAATGAAAGTATATCAACCAGTAACATCTATGTTGAAAACACTTAGTTGTGTTGTAGCAACTGTACTGGATGGCAGGCTATGGTTCAATTTACATGAGCAGTGGGGAATGCTATGATCCTAGGAAAGATGCTTGTGAGTTGGTAGCATCAATGACAGAGAAAAGAATTGATGTTGGTGTAAGAGTTGTTCATGGCTTTATATTTTTGGTGGCTGGACACAGTGGTGTTTCTCATTTGTCAAGTCCTGAGTGATACAGCTTACATCAGTGTTAGTTATGTAGGTCTATAAGCCTTGGAAGAACAGGACTACACACAGCTGTTGTAGACATCTACCTCTATGTAGTTGGCGACCACTCTGGGAGTTCATACATCACTAGAGTACAGCACTATGATCCAGTCTCTGATTTCTGGTTGACTTTGCTGGAATGAAGAACTGCCAGTATAATTTGTCTTTGACTGCACTTTGACAGCAACATACAGAGTCAAAGAACAATAACAAGTGTTGCAATCCTGTATAAAAAATATATTCCTACCAGCTGAGATCCATTTGCTGGATTTTAATTTTTCAGGGAGAGGAGATCAAAAATGTTTGCTATTACTGTTGGGATTGTTTTCTTCTGTAAACAACATGCAGTCAGCATTTTCTTTCATCAGTACATACTAAAAGAGGAACAAACACAGATGACAATTAGAACATACACTGCATCCATTTACCTGTATAGGTTCAGAAAGAAGCAATATTTTGAAAGCTGAATGTCTTCAGCTGAACATTGTCTAGTGGCAACACTTTTACTTCAGCTTTATTTTCCATAAATGAAACTTGCTTTTACTGTGTTACTTCTGTAGTGAGGGAGGTCATACAACGTTGTATGTGTTAATGAATGGGAACAGGTTGCAAAGTGGAAAATCTACCTTGTTACATTGAGCATCAGTGTTTTATATTGTTTTTTTACAAAATATAATATAAAAAACAAATGCTTGTTCCCAGGGTTCAGAAAACATGGCCTATTTTAATTATTTTTCTCCTTAGATTCACACTGTCTCCATTAATGCTGCTTGAAGTTCCTACTGACCACCAGACCACTGGAAGATTGACATGCTTGAACTCAGATTTGACTTGGATTTCTGCACCTATGGGCTAAGACAGAAATGAGTTTCTCACTGTGAGTTTATAGCATAAGTAACTGAGGGATGAACAACTGGGATGCATGTATTAAATGCAGTTCCTGGATTTCCTGCATAATTTTTTACTTTGCACTTTCCTCATTTGCATATTACTGGTAGACTTTTTTCCCATGTTAACTTATAAGCAGCTGTTATCCAGTTCTCCAATTCTAGTGCTATACAGTTAGATGTCTTGAAGTTAACGTCTTTCCTTACATTACTGGTAATTGTTTTACTTTTTGATCTGTACACTAACTTGCTCACAGACTTATTTAAGGCATTACTATCCTGAAAGTGTTAATGCTTCTAAGAATTTTAAATACACTTTAAGTAGTGACTGAATTTCATTTTTTTTATCTTGAAGATATATTTCATGAGAAAATGAATCATATTTTTGTTTGAAGTAGCCCACAGTTGTACTCCTGTCAGTATTTTGTGGGAGAACAGCTAACCAAAGTTGAATGCTTGCATTCTCAAAATCTAGTAATAAAAACACAAAATCATCCTTTGAGCTTTAAATTGTCCAGCTGATTCAAAGTGATGAGTGCTTTTGTCTTCCAGACTTCATAACAGACAATGTTTCTTAACAAAAAACATTACAATTAGAGTTGTTTAAACCCAAACTAGTGGATATCATGAAGAGCAAGGTTATAGTTCCTCATTTGCTTATAGTCAGGCCAGATGACTGATTTTAATGATTGCGTCTTTCGATTTTTCCCGGTTAGGTGTCGCCACAGTGGAACTCTGGTCCGCTAATGATTGGCAGTTGATTTTTACGTACTGGCTTGCCAGGCCTGACGCACAACCTTCAACGAAGGTACGCCCATTCACGCATGTCTCCACGCAGAAGACACTCTAGCTGAGAATCGAACCGGACAGCATCTTACTGTGAGGTGACAATGCTACCGCAGCACCACAGACTGATTTTAATAATTGTATTAATTTCTGGTATCACTCCAGGGGGTCCAATATCTATCAACATGGGAGGACATGATCAACACACCACATTGCTTTGGCAAGGATGGGCTGCACTTGTCCCCGCCCAAGATTTTTGGATCATTTATAAATTTTATTCACTCCCTAACAGCCTTTTTTAGGCAATGCCAAAAAAAAGACAAAACTACCAACACAGTGAAAAAGTCTCCAATCAACCTTAAGATGTTACTGCTCAATGATAGGAGCCTAAACTAAAAACTGCACACCCTTCAAGCCCTCCTTATTCTGGAGAAGGCAGGCATCTTTGCCATCACAGAGACTTGGTTTAAATTCATAGAAAGTATTCCATCAGTACAAGGTTACAGTGCCTTCTACTTATTTAGACCAACAACAGCACAGACTGGGGCTAAATGTAGATGTGTCTTAATCTACCTTGGCAACAAACATGCCTCCAGGTTGGTTAAACAGGATGATACAATGGAGTCCATCCTCATGCAATTTGCAATAGATAAGGTCTCTCACCATATCATGGCTAACTATAGGTCACCATATATTTCCTGAAAGTCTTACAACTCTAACTTAAACCTACTACAGGTGTTTACCATCCAACAAAGTATCCTATTCATGGGTGACTTTAACTAACCCTCTTTAGACTGGGAAACTTTCACTGCCTCAAAATCACATGCCCGATGCTCTATGGATTTTATTAACACAAGCACCCTGGGACATATAGTGCATTCTCCAACCAAAGAATCAAACATAAAAACATACTGGATCTGTTTCTCACCAATAGGGCAGACAGTTGTACACAACCCCCTCACCCCACCCCCCCATGTCTGATCCTCACTATTAAAGATGGATCACAAAGCTGTGTCCTTTTAGTAAAATTCAGCCAAGAAAACACAGCTAAACCAGTAACAGTTAAGAACTATTCTAAGGCGACCTATATCCTATTAAGTGACAAACTGTTGAAATTCAAGGCATTTCCTAACCCTGAGACCACAGCTACCTGTGCAAAATTATTCACAGAGTTCCTATACAAAGATTTGAATGGCAGCATAGAGGCTGCCATACCTACCAGAAGTAAACCCAAAACAAAGACTAAAAGCAAAAAAAAAAAAAAACTCACTGGTGGAATCCTCACCAAAACAGGGTATATAATAAGAGCAACAAAAATCATGACCAAAATCAGGAAGAGCAACTCCCTTAAAAACGAGTGTTCTCCTATACAACTAAACAAGAAACTAAGAGGTCTAATTAAGTCCAACAAGAGCAGCTTGGAGATTAGCATATCCTCACGGACTAAGGACTATCACAAGGTCTTCTTCAACTGTGTCTGTCACCTTAAAGATAACACACATCAGTGTGCTGAACTGGTGGGGAGCAGTGCCACCTTCAATGCTCAGGGTGACATATCAAATTTACTGGTTGATAAATTCAGCTCAGCCTTCAGCCTCACTCTCCCTAGCTCTTCTGGGTGAAATCCCCTCCAGCATACTTCCCTGAGGGTCCAGGTGGTGGAAGCATTCGCTAAAGCCAAGAATAACTTCTCTATGGGTCCCAACACCATCTCTAGTTGCCTCCTGAACATTGTAAAACATGATCTATCCGGGCCATGCAAGCCACTCTTCAACAACAGCCTCAAAACAGGCTATGCTTCAAGTGAATGGAAGACCACAACAGCAATTCCCATCCACAAGGAAGGACCAGCAGCTGACCCAGGGAGCTACAGACCCATCAGTCTAATAAGCCTAATATAGAACAAATTATCATGGAAATAATAAACAAGGATGTTGCCAACATATAGACACTGTACCTATCTGAATCTGGCTTTGTTAAGGGTAGGTGGTAACTACTTAACCTGGTAGACTTTGTTGAGAGGGTAACCAAAGCAATGGATGAGGGTAAAACAGTGCATACTGCATATCTTGACTTGACCAAGGCATTTTATACAATACCCACTTGGGGCACTGTTAAAAAGCTTTCTGAGCTAGACATAAATCCCTACTTAATTCACTGGATTGATGGCTGGCTCATAGACAGAACATAAAAAGTCAGGATTGGTAAGACCACCCTCACCAAGAAACTGGTCTCTAGTGGAGTACCCCAAGATTCTGTGCTGGGTCTGCTCCTGTTTGCCATATATGTCTCAGAAGTCAAGGCTAACATTCAAGGCCTCAGGTTCACCAGGTTCACATATGACTGTAAATTTCAAGCTATTATATATTTCACCTAAAACACCAACATCTTACAAGAGGATTTGACACATACAGATGATTGGTGCCAAAGCCATGGTCTAAAACTCAATGCCAAAAAAATATATCATAATGCCTGTCATGAAAGGAGACACTGCCAGCCCAGCTATCAGGAATTTTGTAAAAAATTATATGTCATTTGTGAATATCAACATGATTCATATGCTTGTGTTAGAAATGTATTAGAAATGTATGTCATATAAGATGGTTTGTACAGACATCTGTGCTGAAGAGATATTTTGTAAAGTATTGAACTTAGAGGTGTGACCACAGTGTACCCTGCTGGTTTAGAACCAAAATGTATATACACTACTGTAACTGTTTATATATATATATATATATATATATATATATATATATATATATATATATATATATATATAAACAATGGAAACTGGAATACAGGAGGTTATTTTCATAAAAATAGCTGAAAATTTAAATTACTTTATGACAGCCAGTGACAGGATGTATATGCTAGGGAGTTCTATGTGTTATCTTGAAACAGAAATAATTACTTGGCTTGAGATGTGAAAGTGTTTTATTGTTTTATGACTTCCAGGATCTGCCTTAGATCTAAGAAGGGCCCTTATGTATATATTTTCACAGCTAGATGCTACATGCTGTTATTTTTGAGCCTGGGAACTGAAGTCATATGACAATAAATTATGTCATTCTGCAAGTGTCCCAGCAGTGATGTTTGGGATATTAATTTAAGAACTCTCTGAGAAAGAGATTGAGCATTTTGTATTTTGTCTTTGACCTGACAAGAACATCCACTCACCACATCTGCCTGCTTGGTCTGTAAGTTAACTAGGGAACAGTATAATTCTTCTCGATATAGTCAAAAATATACCAAAGCTTAATTTAGATGTTTTTTTCTTTATATATTCAAGACTGTCCTGCTATGTTGTTTTAAATACATCCTGTGATTTTGAACTCTGGTGTAACTGTGATTATTTACTGAGTATTTTCTTGTTCTCTTATTATTTATTATTAAACATATTTAAACCTTTCTTTGTGTGGCTGATATTTGTGAGAAATATTTAAGTACTGACAGTACTTGCATTTATTTGGTGACACTGTGCAGGCCACTCCTAATAGCCTTTTTCTTGGTCAAACTATCATTAGTATTAATAGTAACATTACACAGCAAGATTGGACACCCTTTGTTAAGGGCCTTAAAGTAGCTGATAAGGACATGGCTAGTGGCAGTGATAACTACTTTATAGACTGGGCAAAAGGAGCATAGCTAGTAAACCTGTGCCGCCTTTCACATGTGTGTGTGTGTGTGTGTGTGTGTGTGTGTGTTTGTGTGTGTGTGTGTGTGTGTGTGTGTGTGTGTGTGTGTGTGTGTGTGTGTATAAATCAAACCTCAAAGTGTGTGTGTGTGTGTGTGTGTGTGTGTGTGTGTGTGTGTGTGTGTGTGTGTGTGCATAAATCAAACCTCAAAGTGTGTGTGTGTGTGTGTGTGTGTGTGTGTGTGTGTGTGTGTGTGTGTGTGTGTGTGTGTGTGTGTGTGTGTGAGCTCCTTGGCCAGGTACATGAAGCACTGGTTGGACAGAGAGTGTGCTGGAGGTCTTGGATTGGCCACCCAGTTGAGATCTCAACTCTATAGCTGTGCCATTGCGAACTCTTATTGGGGATCTGGACAAAGAGGGAGAAACCAGCCCTGGACTGACTTTGATCTCTGTGTGCTCTTTAGGGAAATTGCACTTGTTGCAGAGAGCTGCCTCTGGAAATACTATGTGTATGTCCTTGTCATCCTCCCAATATATGCCCCCACTGGTGCTAGTAGTGAGGATTGAGGCTCCTTGATTAATACGCCAATGTTGGGGTGTCATAATGCCCTTTGGGAAACTGTCAACCCAAGTTAATTACTACATCAATAAAACATCCTAAAGTGTCATCTCAGAGTAAAGGATCTGGGAGTATACATAGACAGCAATCTGTGATCTGGCATTTGGCCAACATGTAACTGAAATAGTAAGAAAATCATTCTGTATCTCCTAACTTATAGGTAAGGTTATGTCATCCAGGTCCAATAGAATGGCCCTTATCAGACATATCATTGAGTACGATGTCCTTTTTGGCATGTACCTAACAAGACTCTTGAAACAGTTAAAATGCATGCAAAGGCTTCTCACCAGGAGAATCCTGAGCATGGATACCCTAATCACCTAAAGGCTCTGTCTCCGTATTCAGTCTCCTGCGTGCTGCTGACAGAAGATCTTTGCCTGGCTTAAAAGGCTTCCTCAGACACAGGTTTGATGGATCTGTTGCACATGTGCAAAACTAACAGCAACAGAACACTAGATCCAGGGATCTTAACTTAATTTGTGACATAAACAGAATGTGCTAGAGAGACAGATATGTGCCCAAAAGGATTCCTGCATTATGGAATAGACTACCCATCCATAAAACAACAGTATTCATCATTGACCATATTCAAACAAAACCTTGACAATTGTAAGGACAATTGTAAAATTACCCCTAGTCTGGCCCTCATGTCCCTTACAATTGTAAGGGAAATTGTAAAATTACCCCTAGTCTAGCCCTCATGTCCCTTATGGACAGAGGCCATCAATTTGAAAAGTATTATCCTAAAACCCACTACTGCATATCTCTTAGTTACTCCCTATTAACTATTAACATACACCCATCAAACAAATGATCATGATATTTGGCATCCAATTGTGTTTGGGGTGCACAGTTAAGGCTGTCGGGGCTTTAGTGGTCATTAATCTAATAACAACCTGTGAACCTATGGATGGGAGGCTAAGTTCCTAATTAGAATTATAGTCATGAATTAGCAAATATTCAGGTCAGCTGACTGGAGAGCATGTTAAGTCCCTAATTAGAAATGGGTCACACATTGGTTAGGCTATTATTCCCCTCCATCTCCTTGCTATGGAAAAATATTCATTTACAATGAACATTCACATTCACAGTCCTTTATTTTTGCAGGTTCATAGGAACAAAATTTGTGTTACAGTCGACATAAACAGTAAATCAAGGGTGCCCACTTTTATAAGGTATCCACTGTTATCTATGTATATGATGAATCTATCCACAATTAAAGGGATTGAATAAAAACAATGAAACAAGGGTGCCCATTTTTATGGTGCTGGAGTTAAGTAATTTAAAGATCCATCTAGTATTCATGTGTAATCATCCAGCTCAGTGAGTAATAATGGAGTGTGGTCCTTTTTAGGGCCCTGCCTTTTCAAATGGAGCTGGTATGAGCTGCTGTTAGATTTCAAATGTTTTAGTGACACTCCAAGAAAAGTAAGAATAAACCAAGCACTTTCACTCCTGAACTAAAGCTTCTTCAGATTACTGGAACTAGGGCAGTAGAAAGAAAAGTTATAACAATCAAAAAAATCAAAATTAAAAAAATGCAATTAGCTGTCAAATGTGCCAGCCCTCATAATTCAGCATTTCAAGGAGTGGTTTCACTTGCCACCGATGTGTTTGGTTTATTTAACTGTGAAATATTGCAAAACCTATTGGTGAGGATCTATTTACAAAATTTAAGTCTATGCAATGATCACCACTATTTCAGTTGCTTGATTTACTGCAAAGGGTCCAGTTTTATCTTTCTACATTCCATGTAGCCATATATGGTGGATGTCAATCTTGCATTTCCTTGTGCCAGTTGGTCGCTTACCAAACCTAGTACTAAGGTCATCAGTACCCCACACACTGCCATCCCATCAGGAGCCACAGCTGGTACACAGCCACATCACATGTCCACTTTGTTGCTGCACAGAAATATCAGAATAGTAAATAATATAAACAACGATGAGCTATCTTTGATGCTCTGCTGCACAGCACATGTCACAAAACCTTAGGTAATATATAACTAGGGTGACCATCACCAAAATAAGTCAATATATTTACTAAGATATTAATGTCACATCTCTCACACAGTATCTAATCTATTCTTTGTTGACTGGTTAGTCCCAATTAGCTAGTAAAAACTACTACATGTCTGACATATAGCCATATATATAATAAAATTTGTATTACAATTCCCTCTTTTAAATGTTATTATAGTCCTATTGATGTTCCCAAGAATAAACCTTTCATCCTCAAGTATATACTGGCAATATCTACAGCAACCACACTTTTTAGTACCAATAACTTTACTTCTACTACCTTCGTTTTCATTATTTCTTTCAAATATATCCTTCAAGTTGGTTCCCATTTTCTACACAAATACAGGTACATCTCCCACTAATTCCCTTACAGTGTCATCTACTGTTAGCATATTCCAATACCTTCTTAAAACTGTTTTATTAAAGTAACCTGAGGGCTGTATTCCAATATACAAGCTCGTTTAAATTCCATTCTACTTTCCTCGATAATACATCTATTATTTATAAATTTGCCTAATACTGGATAAAATTTCTTCCCTCATTCCCCTATAACATATTTCTTAACTTCATGCATAAGTTTGGTGGGATAACCCCTATTTCTAAATAATCCATGGCTATATGTCAGACATAGTAGTTTTTACATAGGAAAGACTGAACGAATATTTAAGAGAAGAATATATGAACATTTGTATGCTATAAAGAAAAAAGATTTCAAAAATGCTTTGTTCAGGCACATAAAAGCTACTGACTGTAGCCATGGTTTTAACTTTGCCATTATTGAAAAAGTACGAATAAATATAAGAGGAGGTAAAATGAAGGCATTATTGTCCAAAAGAGAGGTAAAATGGCAAATATTGACTGATGCATCCACCTCACCAGGATTAAATGAATATATAAGCATAAAACCTATATTACAAATGGCAGAATAACTATTCAGGCTTAGTAGACATACATTTTTATAGTCTATTTGGTTAGGAGGGTATATTTCAGTACTCAATAAGACATACATAGGATTGTATAATTACTATGGTGACTGAAATATTATATACATTACACAACTTAAACAGGTATTTCATTTCATAGAGAATTATTGAACTATTTACGTATCTAATTATTTATTTAATTATTTTAGCATTTATATATGAATTATAGAGTTGTATTTATGATACATGTTCAGTTAGATTTTATATTATTCATTGTCATATTATTATATATTCCCATAGCATTGTAGGTATTATACATATATTTTTATTAGTTTTTTACATATTCTCTATAACACTTTTACATAAATAATTTTTTATAATGTTTTTATACAAAAAAAAATTTATCAGCTTTTAAACAACTGTGTTCAGACATTGTTGCATTATATTTGCTACATGCAAATCTATGCATATCCCCACTGTTTTACAAACGGACACTTCACGTATATTTTTATGGAATGCAGAAGTCCAAGGAAGTTACGTTTGGAAAGTGCTCATAAAGTACATGTTTAGTACCAATTATTAAGTAGATTTTTAAGTTTTGATTTGAGAAATATGCATTTATTATTTATTTGTTATGTAGTATTATACAAATTGTTTTTGGAATGAAGTTTGGCAGCAAAAAATATATAAATTGGTTCAGTTAATTGATTAATTGATTCTGAAGAAATCCACATGCTGGTGGATGAAAGCGCTAGATCAGTTACATGCCCGTTTTATTTTTGTCTTTTCAGTACATTCGTTAGTGTTATAAAGTTTTTGAGTGCTATTTGTTCATCATTAAAGGTCGTATTATTGTTTACTAGCGTGTTTCTCCTTTCGGGGCTTATTTATATTTAGTCTTTGGCTGTTTGGAAGCGTTGTTTGGATTCTCTTCAAGGTAAGCCTGAAGTGGTATTTGCACTACTAGTACAAATTTGTCCAGGATAGTCAGGAACGTTCCCTATTCTTTTCATTGGTGCCATGGGGCATTTTACATCCACCTAGGTGAGCACTAAGTCAAGCAGATGGGACCTCAGTTAATATCTCATCTGAAGGATGAAACAATCAAGAATGCAGCACCCTCTAATAGTGTATTGCAGTGGTAGCAATCCAATTTCCTTGAGTGGAACTAAACCTGCAGTCTTCCTGTCTTTTAGCACCAAAGGCAAGTGAGTTACCTGTTGTTTCGCTGATGTGTCTAATATGAATAAAGCAATCACATTTATATACTAAAAAATATTTGAGTCACTTCCCCAACCATCTTTACTCATGGTAAAATGTATTCATTAAACTATCTTTATCAGAGGCTGAGAATTTTACCACCATAACAAGATATGGAATATCACTCTCAATCTAATTTTTGGTATAGTGGGAAACAAAACATCATTATTTAGATTTACTTAATATGTGCTACCATTAAGGTTCAAAACCAAAAATAATAATTTATGAATTATTAAAAACATGAAAAACATAAATCACAAGGGACATTACATATTGCATAATTAGTATTTTCCCCCATCAAACACTACAATATAAAATTTGTTCTCCAACATCAACTCCAACATCATTCAGTTTACATTTATGCAATGCATCACTGTTCCTTCATCTTTACAACCAAATCTGTCACAACACTCACAGCACGTAAGAGTTTGACACATCTTCTTCAAAATTGACAAGCCAATCTACAACAGAGTAGGGCCCAAAACAAATAAACCACAAACTAATGCACTTGCCATCCCCTATTTAGTCCATGTCCATACAGCCATTCGATATTATGCTGACAAAATGACAAGTTAAACTTAAGACAAGGGAGGCTTGCAGTCAGTGTTTATCAAACACCAACTAATTCAGTTTTGTCACTGTCTGAAGCATATCAGGTGACTATTAATTAAGCTTTGGATATAGATCCAACAGAGCTGTTTAGTACCACTCAAGATACTTTCCATTTGCATATAGGAGTGGGACTCCCTACTACTTCTTTATGATAACTTGTCACATACTTTTTTAGTCAGGTATATCAGGAGGGCATTCTCACCAGGAATGCCAAAACATCTCTTGTAATTGACCCCTTTTCTGCTTGTTATCCATTTTTGGGAAGATGAAAGTGGTTAGAAGTTAAGGAATAAAATGAAAATGTTTATTATGTTAAAAAGGGAGAGAAAGGACAACATCCATGAGAATGTGAATAAGATTAAAGGAATAGTTAGGTTGTGAAATGACTTTTTTGTCCTCGTAAAGGACCCTTATACAGCAGATATTTCATTAATAGGTCTTACATAAAATGTAAAAGAGGAAATGGGCACTCTTAAGAGTCAGTTGTTTGTTACTACTGAAAAGTTAAATGCACAGTGGGAATTCAGCAGATGTTATTCCACTGATCTGTATCTACTGAGGTTTTATCAAGGCAATCCAGACACAGGCACAATTCCACGTTTATTCAAAGGATCTTCAAAGGGGTCTTCTGGCAACACTCTAGAGATGGAAAGGAGGGAAAAGGGTATGCACAAAGCAAGACAATGTGTGAGCTGGGCAGAAATGAAGGACAGTGGAATCCATCAAATGCAATACCTGAGATCTTTGGTGGTGCAGGGTTTATCAAGGAAGATGCCCGAGTACTGTATGACAATATTAAAGCCAATAAAACAGAAGTATATAACAGACGTATAAAAATGTGTAATGATAGTACTCATAGTACAGAAAGCAATAACAAGACTGAGGCATTCAATGTGAAAGGGGCATATGATAACAAAATAAGTGTTTGAATATTATTTATAAAAACAGAATGTATGAAGTGAACATTAGCTAAATTGGAACTTGTACTATATCTTCATTAGTCCCACTCACCTCACAATATCTAGGAGATTTTTCCAATGAAGATATGAAAAGTAATACAGCTATAAATAGAAAACTAAAGATAATCACACATACAGATTTAAGTGAGGTCTGGTAACTTCCCCAACATTTGTAGATAAAGGAAGCAGGTCTGATCAACAAAGTGAGGTCATAGTACAGAACACAAATCACCATATAGGTGGGATTTATTTATGGACTGAAAAATTAAGAAATGAGACCTACCACAGAGTAAAGTTCTTTCTATATTCATTTTTGATATAGAACAATGTGGTAGAAAGTCATGAATCATGTGGGAGCTTTGGTCTGAGTCCTGCTGTATGGGTTGATTGAACTATAGGTTTTTCCCACATTGTGGCAAAAACTGAGTGGAATTATTCTACTACAATAGAAGAGGTACAAAATAATTTAGACCATATAGGACTGTGTAATGATTTAGTGAACCCTGCTTTATTGTGAAGAAGTTTTAGTGAGAGTATTTTTCCAGCATATGTATGCATTTGTTCTGAGCTGTATGTGATTTGGTTTGGTGTGGTGTTGTGTGGACCTGACAACCTGCTTGTTACTTTTAATAGTTTCATGCATGCGCTTTGCTGCCACAAACATTATATAACTACATTTCTCATACAGTGTATCAGTTTACTTAAGTAGTAAGTGGTTGTCAATAAACAGGAGATAACTGCTACATTGTGTCAGGATGCCCATTTCAACCAAGCTGGCTGCAGAGGCAGCCAGAAAGTACAGGCCCATCATACCTGAAGCTTACTAAAGAGGACTAAAGAGGGGATAGTGCCTACAAGGTTTGGAATTTATCTATGTGGGTGTGATCTGTCTAAAAGAGTAAGCCAACTCTTTCAGTGAAGAGCAATGCAACTCATAGTACACATTAGACCTTCTTTGCACAAACTGAGAAAAGTGTTTCTGCTCATAGTTAAGGTATAAATTTAGTGTATACTAATACAAGTGGCTAAAGAAAATTTGGTTTGAGTACCAGCATCAGGCAGGTAGTCAATAATAAGGCTAAGAGATCAGCTTATGCATGCAATGATGCAATACTGCCTAACACATCAGTTTGTACAGATGCAACTGGTAGCTCAACTTAAGTTTCCTAAGGCAGGGAATTCTAAAGTGAAAGTGTGTGCATCATTTGCGCACTGTGTTGTGTGGTGCTATACAGAGAGCCACCACTCACTGTTAAGCTGAGTGGAAAAGTAAAAGACACCATAGGAAAGTAGTTAGAATGCTAGTTAGTAACGTCTACCTCTAACAAACAACAGCAAATTATTCCCTGTAACTGAATAACCACTATTACTCTCAGGAACTTTATATGCAGACTAGAAAAAAACTGCTGAAAACTGTACTTTGATGTAAGACTAAGTTGCAAAAGTAGGAAAAAAAGAGTGGAAAGGTACAGGGAAAACACTTTTATTAGCTAGATGGAGATGTTATCTAATAAATTACCAAAGGAGAACAGTCAGTGTAACAAAATATAAGACCAATTCGCTTTACAACCAACCAGATGACTAAGAAATGTACGTTCTCTACTGTCTTAACTGAGCTGCAATTTAATGTAAAAAAACTGATAAAAGTATAAAATCACAGGGAAACCACTTTTAATGAGAAGAGGGTGCAATCAGATACTTAAACAGCCAGGTGACTGCTTTAGACACAAAGCTAGTAAGTTTAAATAATCAGACGGTAAAAAATACTAAAAATAAGATTTTATAAACAGAAAAGTGCTGAAATTAACAAACAACTAAAAGTGAAATAAATTAAAATACCTTTTTGGATATTTCATGAAATTTAAGCTTTCAAAATGCCAGAACAAAAATGCTTCAGCTCACTCTTCTGGAAGTCTTGGGAAATACACAGGCCAATGGCTACAAGCAATGTTAAGCTGACTGGAAAAGTAAAATGCGCAACAGAAAAGTAGAGTGGACATCAGCCAATAATATCTACCCCTCTGAAACAGCAGCAAATTATAACCTACCACTGAAAAATCAGTACTGCTCTTAGCAAGTTTATATCCAGACTAGAAAGCAAACTGAAAAAATGTGTTTTAATGTAAGATTATGTTGTAAAAGTGGGAAAAGGAGTGAAAAGTTACACGGAAAACAAGTCAACAAAGGAGAACACTTGGTGTAACAAAACAAGTAATCAGTAAGGTGGACAAACATCCAGGCTACTAAGAAATGCATGATATCATGTAATTTAACTGAGTTGTGGAGTAATACAAAAAAGTGGCAAAATAGTAAAAATCACAGAGGAACTCACTTAGACTAACTAGAAGGAGGTGAGAATGTGGTGCAATTAGATACTTAAATTGGCAGGCGACAGTTCAAGGTATAAAGCCAGCAAGTTCAACTAAAAAAAATTAAAAAAAGAGTTGTAACCCTTGATTAAAAATGACAAAAAGGTACTGTCATCACCAGAGAGCTATAAGTACAAAAATGTAAAATCCTTTATACTTTCTTGGGTATTTTGTGGAGTTTAAGCTTGAAAAATGCTAGTAAAACATCTCTTAGCACATGTATCAGTTCACTTTCCTGAAAGTCTTGGGAATGACAATTTAGGAGGAAACATCTTGAGATTGGAAACTTGCTCAAAAATAAAAAAAACGAATATATGCTTGCTGTTTTGAAATAATATTGTAAAAGCACTGATGAGAATCTATGATTAGATCTAGTTTTATTCATCAATGTGATGAGGGCAAACTGAACCTGGATGAATGTTTTTGTTTTCTTTGTTTTTTCATCTGTATAAAGAAGCCACTTTAGCAATATAATCTGACAATTGTAATATACCCAACTATCTTCTGATAGTTGTTTAAAATATCAGTAGGTAACAAATATTGAGAAACAGGAGATGCAATTGATATCTTGAAATTATGAAAACTGTCAGGACTTATAGATCTCCCTGCATACATTTTCAATGTAGCAGTTGCATGTGGGTAAATGTTTTTGGTTGATTTTTAAATTCTTTTGCACAGGTGTGTTAAAATTGTCAGTTGAGATTATTATACCTCTTACGGACTAAATATTTTAAGATAAGGATAGGCACTTTGTAGACTATGTTGTACATTTTTCCTAAGCCTCTATTTTGGCCAATAGAAACAAGTTATAGGAGCTAATAAAGAACTATTATCTTTCTCAGGATGCAATAAGCATTATTGTAATTCTGTATAAGTATAGTCATAGGTTCATAGGTGTATACTAGGTTAATGGCCCTGGAGCCTTTACAAGCCTAGGCCATAGAAGTGCTCTGGCATCGTGCTGCCCGACATTAGTTCCTAGTGCCTCTATCAAGTAGAGCCACTGCAGTGATCCCCTATTCAGTTGATAGTAGCATATAGGAAGATGGTTAGATTTTTGGAAGATTTAGTCAGCAGAAAGGAATTGAAGATGTTTTCTTTGTATCTTATATATATATTTATTTACTTTGTATCTAAACCCTTTTCTTACCATATTGAATAATCATAGGTGAGGCACCCCCAACAATTATGATTCTATATCCTATTGCAGATGATGTAATTATATATGCCTTATCAAGAAAGAACTTTGAGACCAAGATTAGTGTATTTAAATCATAGGGTTAAGGACTGGAAGCTGAAAAGTAAGGTATATAAAACAGTGGAGTGACCAATACTTTTCTATGGTCAGAAACCTGGATGGTAAAGGCAGAGCAGTTAGCTGATAGAGTTGATGTCACTAACATAAACCCAGACATGTTCTCAATGTTAATCTTTCATTTATTTCAGTTATTTATTAAACATTTGTTTACCAGGAAAGTCTGACTAGGGAGATTTCAGCTCCTAGGTGGCAAGCAATTTCCCTGTACTACAGTTGGTTGGGATACATGGTTGAAGTAACATTCAGTTACAGAGATAAACAGTTGTTAGAAATTCCCTGTGGGCAAAATGAAGCACAAACTGCCATGTCAGCCATATGTCAGAAACCAAAGGTGCTGCAGGGAAATGTCTTGCTGCCTAGGAGCCTGAACCCCTGATTGGGCAGTAACCACTTTTCATCAGAGCTCTGGAAAGAAAAGCTCTACAGATAAAGTATTTGCTGGTATTTCTATATACACTGATGCATTCAATGTGATGCTTTTTCCAGCTTGCCTGTCCTTTCCTTTTTAGATATTTTTTAATAAAAACGTCATAAACCTTTTATTAAGTCATTGCCCATAAACATTTATCTTTTCTAAGGCTAACAAGAGCTATGTCCATAGACTTCAATGAGCTACCTTTGCTCATTTGCCAAGATGTGCTTTGCTATGCTTACCTCACTGAGATAACATACTTGTTTTTTCTCAATGATGCCAGTACAAGGAAATGAAACATATAGAATTAATTTTAAATATCAAGATGATGACCAAAACACTTCTTAATAGGGAAAAGTACTTTTTGGGAGTTTATGCACTCCATGCTGTAGTGCAAAGGTAGGTTTCATACCATTGGCAAATACGTTTAAATAATTGTTACAAGCAGATAACACATCATATGCACATAGAAAAACAATATTTATGACAGTCATACACAAGGTATGTACACAGAGTATAGGTTCATAGGTAGGTACTAGGCTATCTGCCCAAAGGCATTTATAAGCCTAGCCAGAATGTGTTGGCTTTCTCCACCCCCCAAGATTAGTTCCCTGTGCCTCTGTCAAGCAGAGCCATTGAAGTGATCCCTGGGGTAAACTTTCTGTTTCCCATCCACTCATCAAGGTTTCTCTTGAAGAGGGTTAGCGAGGAGCTCTGCCGAATGTAGATTGGAATCTTGTTCCAGAGCATGGGAAGTTTCTGTGACAGGAATCTATCCCTCCAGCATGTCCTATTTATTGTTGTGGTGAGGTTTAGATCCCTGGAGCGTGTGGCTCGAGGGGATATGGTTTTCTTTAGGTGGAGCATGCCCATCAATTCTGGGTTGGACATGGCCTTGTATGTCAGGCAGAGATCACCTCTTAGTAGGCAGTATGCAACTGAGTACAGCTGGAGTTTCTACAGTCGAGCTGCATAGGGCATCTGCTTGAGGCCAGTTATCCTCTTGGTGAGGTACTTCTGTGGTCTTTCCAGTTGTTGCAGGTGTCTTGTAAGGTACATCCCAAATGGGGCATTGTACTTTATGATGTGTCTAATGAATGATGCATAGAGGGGCCCAATGACCTCTTTCGATCTGGATGCAAACCCTTTTGTGATTAGGTGGGCCATGTAGAAGGATTTTCTAACCACTTTGGCAATGTGGTTATCAAAGGAGAGGTTACTATCTACTTAGGTCCCCAGATCCCTTTTTATGTCTTCTGTATTTAGTGGGCTACCACCGATGTGGTAGTTTGTGGGTACTTTGTTTTTTTCCAAAGGGGATGACTATGCACTTTTTTGCTTTTAGCTTGAGGCCATGATTTTGACACCAGGTATCTGTCTCAGTGAGACCCTTTTAGAGGATGTCTGTGTCAGATGGAGAGTCAATTATAGTCCCCAGTTTGCAGTCGTTTGCGAACTTAGTCAGCCATAGTCCTCCTGTGCTGGCCTGCACCTCTGAGAAGTATATGCCAAACAGGAGGGATCCTAGGACTGAGCCCTGGGGAATGCCACTTGTAACCGGTTTAGAGTCAGACCTAGCTCCTGCAACTCTTACCATGTGGGTTCTGTCCGTGAGCCAGTTGGCAACCCATCTCATGACATAGGGGTTTATGTTCAGGCTGGTGAGCTTATCTATAATACCTGAGTCGGGAATGGTGTCTTAGGCCTTTGCAAGGTCTAGGTAGGCTGTGTGGACCACTTTTCCCTCGTCTATAGCCTTGGTAACTGTCTCAAAGAAGTCCACCAGGTTTAGGAGGCATGATCTGCTCTTAACAAAGCTGAACTGGGTAGGGTCCAGTGTTTGGAGGTTTCCAATGTCTCTGTTAATGAGATCCATGATGATGCATTCCATAGCTTTGCAGACCAAGCTAGTCAGGCTTATAGGGCAATAGTTCCTGGGGTCCGTTGTGGCTCCACCTTTGTGGAGTGGAATAACCATTGGTGTGCACCACTCTGTGGGCACATAGCCTGTGGAGAGGCTGAGTTTAAACAGTGTGTTTACGTGAGGGGTTAGTTCATCTTTGAGCTTGTGTAGGACGCAGCCTGAGACACCATCCGGTCCCATTCATGCTGTGTTTCTGGCTTTGGAGAGGGCTGTTTTAACCTCAGTGTCTGTGATTTCAGGGGCACTACATTCTTCTGGTATAGTTATGGGCCCTTTTGAGGGTGAGAGGGGGGGTGAAGTTTGCACTGAACCTGTCTGCCAGGATGTTGGCTATATCGGTCGGTTCAGTATATTTTGTGCCATTCTGCACTAACTTTGAGCAGATCTGAGAATTGCCACTTAAGAGTCTTGACGTAGCTAAAGAATGCCTTGTGGTTGTCTTTGGAGTCCATGGCAATTTTTCTTTCGAAGCTAGCCTTGGATGATTTTATGAGGAAATGTAGTTTCTTGCTGATACTGATCAGGCATGTCTTCCCTTCTTGGGATTTTACTCTTTTCTGTGCTAGTTTCCTCCTTCTATTAAGTAGTTTGTTTATGGCAGTGGTACACCAGACTGGTTTCCTTTTCTTGGAGGAGTGAGTCTTGGTTTTGTTTGGGATAGCATGATCCATGCATTCTTGTAGGTGCCCTTGAGTGCATTAGTAAAGGATTTTGCAGCTTGTACAGCATTATCCTTTAGCATGGGGGCTTTGAAACTTCCCACCTCTGTCTTAAGTAACATGAAGTTTGCTTTTGAAAAAGGGGGTGGTGGCGGAATGTGAATATCCAGAGTAATTAGTTTATGGTCAGATCTAACCAGTGAGGGGTTGACCTCCAGTGTGAAACATCGGTCACACATGTTGGTGATGACCAGGTCCAATATGTTTTCACCTCTGGTGGGGGTGTTGACCAGTTGATCCAGGGCATTTGACTTTATAAATTCTAGGAAATGTTGGGCAAGGGAGTTTGTACTTGAATAGTTCTCCCAGTTAATGTTTGGGTAATTGAAATCACCCAATATCAGGGAGTTTGTTAGGACCTTTATGTTTCCCAGTGATTCCAGAAATGCAGAGTGGGGGTCCTGGGTCATGGTGGGTGATCTGTAGCAAGGTATAATTTGAATAGCAATTTTGCCCATTGTTAATTGCAAGTGGATGATCTCTGAAGCATCGTGCTGTGACACTAACCTGGAGGTGTCGGTATCCTTGATGAATATGGATACTCCCCTGCCTTTTGTATTTCGGTCCGGGTTTTGTGGCCAAAATGTATGGTATGAGTTGTAGCCTGGTAGTGCTGGGGTGCTCGCTGGAGCCTTAAACCAGATTTCTGTTACTGTACATATATCGATTTTCTCCATACTGATGAGTGCCTCGGGTGCGTGCATTTTGAGGTTTAGACTTCTGGCATTGAGTAGCATTACCCTCAGTTTTTTGTTACTTGTGCTATTGATAACGGTGGGTTTGTCTTTTGAGCCTTGCCTAAAAAAGGCACTATGGGGGTGGCAAGAGCCTTGGCCAGTATTCAAAAGCCTAAGGGTGACAGGTGCAAGCCGTCTCTAGCAAAGCAGCGTGGCTTGTCTAGCATGTCATCCCAGGCTGACAGACACTAGATCCCCTTTGAATGACACCAGAAACTTATCCAATTGTTGAAATTGATAATTTTTTCTCTATACCATGGTATCATTCTTGGTGAGGGCAGAATACTACTCAGGTTCAGAGGCATACTGGCCTGGGCTACATGATCAGAGAGCTCCTCCATGTCTCTTTTCATGTAGTCCAGGGAGGTAGCAGTCAGGTCATTCACACCAACATGGACAATGACAGAGTCATATTTGTACTTGTTCTGGAGTAATGAAGTGCTTGTGTTATGTGGTGGATCCTGGCACCCCTGGAGTGACCTGAGTGCTTGTGTTATGTGGCAGATCCTGGCACCTGACAGGCAGCTAACAGTAACCTTCTCCTTGTTCAGCCTAGTGAGTGGGACGTCAGTATGCCTGACTATAGAGTCACCTATTACTAGTGTGTTGAGTATGTTATTTTGCCTTAAGGGCTGTGATTGTGTAGCACACTGGTTTTGTGAAGTGTGTGTTTCATGGTTTGTGTTGGTGGTCTCTGTTGCTTCTGTAGATTTTTATTTAGAGCCTCTGAGTATGTTTTCATGTATTTATATGTGTTTTTTGCTGTTGTTGATTTCATAGGTCTATATGAGCCTGGTGGTGTGATGCAAGTAATTCCCTTCTCCTCTTGGCTGCCTGGTCCAGTCTTGGGTAGAGAGAGCTTAGCCTCCAGTTTGGCTGTATAATTGCATCTCTTGCATGTATTAGTTTTTGGTGGAAGGAGGAGAGGGTTGCCTGTGTACATGACACAATTGTAACACTGCCTCAAAATGCCCAGATTCACCAGTTGGACCAGAGAGTACACCTGAAATGGTCCTTTGGACATGCCTGGGGAGGTACAGTGAACTGTTTTACTGATTGGCTGGTAAGGTCAAATAGAGAGCCTGGTCCTTCTCTACAGTATGGGGGGGGGGTCTAGTGCTAAGGTTTATTAGTGCTTGCTATGAGTTTTGAGCAAGTGCCGGTATGAGAAGTGAATGGTTTGAGTGCTTAAGTTGAAAGTTTGCCTAGTTCCAAGGGAAAAATTGAAGAGTAGACTTTGTGGAGCCAGGAATAGTTATACCCTACCTAACTGGCACTGCCCAGCATGCAAAACCACGCAAATGCGGGTTTTATAGCAGGGAAATAAAAGAGATCGAAATTACTCCAAAATGGCCAAGAAACTACAAATTTCCTGGCTGAAACCACTCCTCCAGGGACAGATAGGCTGCTCAAAGCTACCTCTTTCACAGTGAATGGAGAAACTCCCTTCCATCCAAGTAATGTATGGGCAAACACAGAAACTTGTAACATAGCCCTGAATTCAGCACTAGCCTGAAAACTGGATTATACAAGCTTAGAAAGGCAAGAAAACAAGTATATATTTTTTTGTTTTTGTATTTTCTTCGGAAAATAAAGCAGATACAATAAAAAAAAACACTTTAAATGCATAGAAATGGCTATCACACTTGAGTGTGTAGCCTACAATAGTTAAACAGGTAATTTAAACACAAAAATGACTTTGTTAAATTGCAGGCAGTAAAATATGTACAATATGTAGCTAAACAAGCTTTTCACATCACAGAAACTCTAGAAAATAGGTGTTTTAGGTGGAATTAGCTAAAGGCAGCAAGAAAATGCAGAAAAATTATACTTAATAACTCCAAAGTCTCTTTTTTGTCTCTCTGCTGATGTAGAACTCTACAGGGCACCAGGCAGGAGCTTGCTGAGCTGTATACTAGCACACAAAAACCTTTCAAATCCGGGTTTTATAGCAGGGAAATGAAAGAGATAGAAATTAGCCCAAAATGGCCAATAAACTACTAATTTCTGGGGTGAAACCACTCCTCCGGGGACAGATAGGCTGCTCATAGCTCCCTCTCTCACAGTGAACAAAGAAACTTCCTTCTATCCAAGTAAGGTATGGGCAAACAAAGAAGCTTGTAAAACAGCCCTGAATTCAGCACTAACCTGAAAACTGGACTATACTGGCTTAGAAAGGAGGGGAAAATATGTGCAATCAATTGAGTGCTGCAAATTATATATGTTATAGCGAGGAGTAAAACAGACACCTCTTTCTGTAGAAGTGAATTTCTTGGCATCCATGTCACAAATGCATAATAAACAGGTTATGATCAGTGCACTGATCATAATCATGTATATCCTGTCTTATTCTTTGTATAGTTTCATTTCTTAAGTAGCTGAACTGTTTTTGTCATGCTTTGTGTCTAGTATTCATGAATTTTTCAGTTGTTGTAGTTAAACATGGTGCTGGGCTGCCCTTAACTCATTTAGTTCTTGTAGGGGCATGCTGATTTAGAATGGTTAGAAATGCTTTGGTGAACAATGTCACAGCATCAAGTGGTAGGGTTTTAAATGCATTATTGATGCATAATTTTAAGGCTCCAATAGAGGCTTTTCTCTCTACAAATAGGTGAGATTATCCACGGTATGATAGTGATGGAGTTTCTGACTCAAGTTATGGTATCATACGGCAAAGGTAGGGGGCTGGCCACATAGTGTTTCTGGTATTGTGCCATATGATGCTATTTCCTTGGGTAGATATGAGAGAATCCAGTTTAGTATAGCTTCTCTTGTTATGATTTTAAGGTATCTAGTTGGGGTATTGATTAGGTGTGAAAAGTCATAGAGTTCTATTGTATTAGAGTTTAATGTGTATCAGTCAATGTTCATGATATCCAAAATGAAAGTTTCTTTTTTTTAAGAAAATTTTTATTAAGTTAACATACTTACAATATATATATATATATATATATATATATGTGTGTGTGTGTGTGTGTGTGTGTGTGTATGTATATGTATATATATATATATATATATATATATATATATATATATATATATATATATATATATGTATATATATATATTGTTTCTTTCGGCTTTTTCCTGGTTAGGGGTCACCACTGCGGAACTCCAGTCCGCTAATGATTGGCAGCAGATTTTTACATGCCGAGTTGCCAGCCCTGATGTCCATCCTTCAATGAAGGTACGCCCATTCACGCATGTCTCCACACAGAAGACACTTTAGCTGAGAATCAAACAGGACAATGTCTTACTGTGAGGCAACAATGCTACCGCAGCACCACTACCGCAGTTTTATACATATATATATATATATATATATATATATATATATATATGTGTGTGTGGGTCATATTTGTATTGTTAAAACACTTTAGCAAAAGTGCATTTTGTCAAAAATACACTTTCACTAAAGAAAAAAAAAACATGCAGTTTGCATGCACCGTTACTTGTAGACAACATATGCTGTTGATGTACAACTAAGCAAACTCCTGTTGAGATCATGGTACAGTGGGGACAAGGGAATATTCCCTTTTCCCCACTGTAGTGCTTGATCTCGAGTGAGAATAATAAAGTAGGGGTGCAGGGGCTTGCACCCCTGCATAATACTGTTTAGTTTTTTATGTTTTTTTTTTACATTTTAATGTTTTTATTCCACAAAAGTGCATTTTTGATATAATGCACTTTTGCGGAATTGTATTATTGGGTTCATAGTTTAGTACTAGGCTAACTGCCATTGTGGGCCATTCTAAGCATAGTCAATTACCCCATGTGAGAATCAAACTCTGCACCTTGTGTCTATAAGGTTAACACCTTAAACATTATGCCAACCTCCCACCCAAAATGTGAATTGGTTACAGTTGGGATCAAACCAGGAATGGCTGCTTGTAAAGCGTACACTCTAACCCCTACATTATTGCAATATTGGTTTGATGAATCGTATTTTCAATAATACAACGTAGACCCATATATATATATATATATATATATATATATATATATATATATACACACACACACACACAGATAAGAAGAAACGCAGCATCACACACTGTTATGGAGTAGGAATACATTGAATACAAGGTAATGTTATACAATTACACATGATGAGTCTTAGTATGTCAATAGCAATATTTCAAGTCTATCCCAACTGCTAAAAGTCTTATAGTTCCTGTTCTGATCACTTCCTTCTCAGATTTGCATAGTACTGCTGTTAAATTTAAAAATTATTTGAATGTAGGAAATTAATTCAATTTCCATTTTTTTTTTTTGTAATAAATTTTTCTAGCAACTTCCAGTAGTATCCAGAACAATGTTTTTTGCTTGGCATTGACAGGTAAAGCAAGTGGAACATTCATTAGTATTATTGATCTAGTTAAAGAACAATTAGACCACAACCCCTTAAAAACATACTTATATCTTCCTAATATATGTTTAATTTTTCACAGTCCATAAACACGTGTGTCCAATCAGCTTTTACATCTTGCCTACATCTCCCAACAGACTGAAAAAAATCCTTTTACTAAACATAGAGATTTTATAGGGAGTAACAGACATTCTATGTATATAATCCCACATAAAATATTTCCAGTATAAACTTGAAGAAGTTTGACTGACTGATTTAAGTAATAAAGTTTTATTCATACCAGCTATTAAGTCACTCAGTCAACTACTATCTAAAATGTTACAGAATTTTGCATCAAAATTCTTAGTAATATTTATATTAAGTTATATAACTTGGAAAAGCTTCCTTTGTAAGTCAATTTACTCTTAATGATAACATTCATGTAGTCATATAATGTGGGAGTTCTGTTCTGTTCTCCATCACTATATTATCTACAAATTCATTTAATTTTTTACTGATGATATTAACTGGTTAACAGATTCATCCAACCTTTAATCATTTATTATATATTCTGGTGACTTAGCCTTTCCTTTTTCAAAGCAGTCAGACCATAATACTAATTCATTTCTTCCTACTAAATTCATTTTAACAGTGTTCTGAATTTTCCTAAATCTAGAAGTGTGTGCAGTGGGATAGCAAAAAAAATTCCATTTTGATATTAATGGAATTTTAAAAACATATCTCTTAACTGTTTAAACAATTAATTTTGCATATGAAAAGTCTAAAGACTGAAATGAATTTCCTTTTAAGGTAAATGTTTATCAACCAGATGAAAGTATCGTTACATATTTTTTAATTTATCATATTGAATAACCCTGTAAGAATTTAATAAAATCCAATCCTGAACGGACTTCCATTGACTAGTGTAAGATGAGTTTATTAAAAGTATAATGAGTTAAAATTAGCAGCAATAGAATAAGATTCTACATCTGGGAAGCTTGAAAAATACATATTTTCATAATCCAATATGATTTCTATAAGCAAGTCTTGGCTTTTAAGTATAACATAAGAATGAAGTTAACATTTGTTTCCATTTTTTAAAAAAAAAGTGTTTTGTAATGTATTACAGCTATTGAGTGCAATATGTATATAATCTTGTATATAACCATTTTAATAAGTGCTACCTTATCAAAAATTAAAAAAAAATATATATCATTCCATTTTTAAACAAAAAGTAATACTTCTTCAATTATTTTTTTCAAACTTATTAATAATCCTACTCATCTGTTGATAAATTTTTATTCCTAACTATATTAGTTCTTTTCCTTCCCAATTATATTTATATTTGTCTTTAAACATACTATCCAGTAATTGAGTTAGCACTAAAGTTTCATTGTTATTATTATTATATTTCAGTAGTGATACGTCTTGAAACTTTTCAATTTCCTCATCTGTTTCTTCAATTGAGTAATTCAAACCCCATATAGTTAGTAAAATATCATCTTTAAAAAGCTATATTTTAGATTTACATTCCTTGATAATTGAGAATCCATCAATTTGTTGATTCTTACAATATTAGCTAAGGGTTCAATAACTAGTGCAAACAGTAGAGGGGGCAAAGGACACCCTTGGTTTGGCCTTTATTTAAATTGAATCTTGAGAAAAGTATGATCCAGTTTTAACGTTTGCTTTGGAATCTCTACACAGTTTTTTTAAATATTCCAATAAATTGTTCTGGAAATGCAAACACTTCCAAAGTTTTAAACAAGAATTGAAAGCTCTCTTGATATCTAAGCCAATTAGGTCTAATTTCTTGTTCATTCTTTTTGCTAAATCTAAGATAGTTACCACCCTTTTATATTATCATACGCTAATCTATTAACTATAAATCTTGTTTGATCTTTATTAATTAAGTTACTACCCTTTTTATATTATCATACGCTAATCTATTAATTATAAATCTTGTTTGATCTTTATTAATTAATTTATCTACTATATCTCTTAATCTTTTAGCAAAGATGGAAGTAAATATTTGATAGGCTTAATTTAATAATGAAATAGGTATATATGAGAAAACTAACTTATTATTCTTTCCTTGTTTAAGTATAGGTGACATTACAGAACATTTCCATGAGGGAGGAATTATTTTGTCACTCTGAATTATCCTGAAAACATCACTCAGTAATTATAAAATACTTAATGGAAGCAGACTATATAATTTCTCACTTAAACCATCTAGCCCTAGAGCTTTGCCATTTTCCCATTTTTAAAGCTTCTTTAACTTCTACTAGCATAATAGACTAATTCAACAGAGATATTTTTGGTCATTAAGTTTATGAGTAACATTTTTGTTTGAATATTTATCAATTTTGTAATCATCAGGATTTTTTTTTATATTTATTAACATCCTCATGGATTTAAAAAATATATTAAACATTTCCTCTATGTCTGAAATAAGCTTATTTGTGTGAGGATTTCAGATATTATTGATTTCTGCTTTTTTCCTTAAAAATCTTAATTCTATTAGCTAACCTATGTAGATTTTTTTGAAGGCATCACATAACTGTGCAATTTTATTTTTTTCTAAATAATCTCTGGTTTATGCATTAAAACTGTTTGATATTTTGTCATTAATTTGTAATGACTTCAGTATTATCTAACTTCTTTTTTTCTTGTTCAAACCTTGCTTTATGTATTTCTATTTTATTTTTAACAATTCCTTATCCCACTCTTTCATTTTATTACTAGCCCATCTTCATATTCTATCTTTAATGTGCATTTTAAGGAGTCCAGTAACCATGACTTTACTAACCTGGCCACTATCATTCAAAGATAAAAGTTCTTAATTTGCTCCTTAAGATAACTCTTAAATTATTTTAATTTCATCATATATACTAGAATTCTAAAAATAATCTGAAATGTCATTATATCCATTAATACAGTAATACTTAGTGCATTATGATCAGATAATGCACACGGAGTAGTTTTAAAATAATTTACTTTATTACTTAAATATGTAGAGGCACAAATCCTGTCTATTCTGGTTTGTGCCCCATGTACCTAAAATAATGAGTGAAGAACAATGACTTCTCTTCTGATTTTACTATTAAATAAATGATTATTACTATTACATCTTAATGTTTCAGCTGATGTCAGAATTTTAGAATTTGTCTGTTCAATTGTCTCTTTTATACTAGATATGCAATTAAAATCCCCTGCTAGAAGTAAACTACCCTTCCAATGACTTTGTAGTACGTTTAAGTGACCTTTAGTCACTCTTGCACCTATTCCAGGGATGCAGTAAAATAGCTTGTGTTTGCCATTATATTATTACAAATGTATACATTCCTTGGAACATTAATAGATTCTATGATCTTAGCCATTACCATAGATTTTCTCCAAAGTGTAGCTATCCCTCTCCATTTTTTTAGAGGCATATGATAACATTTTTAACCTAAGTTAAATATTGTATATCTTTATCTGTCAAGTAAGTCTCTTGCAAGAATATAGTATTGCTATTATTTAATTTTAGATATTTGTGTTAATGATTTCCTTCTGTTGCTATTATTTAATCCATTTACATTAATAGATAATAGATTAAAACTATCCATACTCTGTATTTAAAAAGATTTCTTTTAAAATGGCTGGCGATTGGATGGCGCAGTGGTGCAGAAGTAGTGTTGTCGCCTCACAGCAAGAGGTTCTCCAGTTTGATTCTCAGCTGGCATGCCTTCTGTGTGTAGTCTGCATGTCCTCCCTGTGTTAATTTGCATTTCCTCTGAGTGCTATGGTTTCCTCTCACATTATAAAGACATGTGTCTGGAGCACCCTATGCCACTGTACAGCAAGGACACAGGTAGAATCCTAGGAGTGTATTTTCTGTTCCCCATTCAGTTATCCAGGTTGCGCTTAAAAAGATTTAATGAGGTACTCTGCTTTACATGGAGAGGGAGTCTATTCCACAAAAGGGGAAGTCTCTGGGACACAAACCTGTCCTACCAAGTCCTATTGATGCCACAGATCAGGTTGAGGTTGCATGTGCAGGTTCTACAAACTAAACTACTAAAACTCATAAATAACAAAAACAAGTCTGCAACTGTAACCATCTATTTTACTAATACAATTCAAACTACCTTGGGTATCAAAGTTCCTAGTTTGACTATTGAATAGACAAACCACGATACTATCTTTCTACCTACCAATACCTAAAAACTGATAAAAAAAACTAGCCAAAAGCTACTGTGACTTACAAATAATTAATATGATATTATATATAAGTTAAACATAATAAGAAACTATTCATTTAGTTATATATTTTGCCATTTAGATTTATCCCTGTTGCTACATAAAGGTTTAATAATCCTATTTTATTAATCACAGATATTAAATTATTCAATAAATAATGTACTGTATGCACTGTATAATACTGTATAGTAGTATAAAGTATCCATTAAATAGTCCTAAATGATTCACTCATTCAACATTATTGTAAATAAATCTCTAAATAAATAATTATAACAATGTGGGGCCTGAAGAGACAAAGATATCTAAAAACTTGCAGGTGACAGGTAATATTATCATAGTAAGTTATTACACAAAAGGAAAATCAATGCACATATATATTCTCCATGCTAAAATATTTGCACTTATGTTATTGATCTAATAAATGCTCTGAATAAATGTTAAAAATACAAGTGTTTATAGCTCAAAATTGTGTAACACTCTTAATATGATAAATATCAAAATATTAAAAAAAATTTAGCTTATTAAACTAATTTATAAAATACGTACATTACTGAGATCAAAAAGAATGTATTGTTATTTCTATGGAGTAAAAATGCAATCTATATTATATTCACAAGTTACATTCTGTTTAATTCAAATCCCATTCTCCCTTTCTGAGTTCAAAAATATTGAAAAATATACTTTGCTTTCTATCAAAATAAATGCACTGATGAAGCAATATGATATTAAAATTTTAGCTCTGACTTATGAAATGAGTTATTTTGGTTAGTATTAGTAAATCTAGCAACATCAGATATATGCAAAAGACTTCAAGGTTCACATGACCACACTTCAATTTTTAGCCTTCAGTATATTTTATATGATGTTCTATGTAAATTATATGCCACCTTGTACATTCACATTCTGCCATATGCAGGTATATGTAATACATATCTTTCTTATATGCAGTTTGTTATTTAAATATATTTTTTTTCTATCATGTTTTCCCACTAATATTTTACCTTATTCTATATCACTTATATGTATAAACTCTCCCATCAAAGAGCTATTTAATCATTAACTCCACTAAAGATTACAGTATATATAATATTTCTTAACTTAATTATACTGCTATTTTAGTAATCTTACACAGCTGATATTTTATTCCTTGTGCATATGTATATTATCATAAGATATTTACTCGTTCTAGTATTACAAATAATATTGACCATATATAAAATAACTACTTGTTTAATTTTGAAGGTGTGTTTTTGGCCATTGTGAACTGCTGTTCTGATCTAAGGTTCACATCTTGACATTAAAATGTGAAAAATTACAACTCACAGCACACGGCAGCTGCACACTTTCTTTGTAAGTTTCTCATTCTTCTTAATTCTTTTAAACTGTTCTAATCAGTAAAGAACATCTAACTTTGCTTCTTTACATTAATATGTATAGTTAAAGTTAATAACACTACATCATAAGCTATTAGCATTAAATTACATCTCAACAATAGCTCAATATAAAACATTATTATATATTTTATTTAACTAGTTCATCACTTCTAAGAAAAGAAAAAATGTTATTTTGAGTAGATTTCTGATATATATAGTTGAAAAAAGAAGAAACATAAAGGAAAAGAAAGTTTATTTTTATTTTCACGGACATCATTGTTGAACTTTGACCTAGATTTTCTTCAGAACAGCCCAAGGTGGGAAAGAAGGCAAGCAATAATCCAACAGTCTGAGACAACTGAAGCATTCTTTTGTTTTCAAATTTTTATGTGTTATTTCATAAATTACCTTGGAAATGAATGCATTACATAAGAAGAAAGAAAACAAAATCATCAACACTTTAGCACTTCTAATTAGCATATTACTTAGATCTGGCATTCAGTTAACCCAGAAATACATATACTAAGCAAAGTTAAACTAATACAATACAATTCTTAACTTATATAGTCTTAAAGTTAGCCGTCCTATTCTTTATAATGTAATGACATTCTCTTATAGGATATATTTGTTTAACATTTATAAATAAGGTTACAACTTTAGTTAAATTAAATGTACTACGTCTTTCACTGTAAATATAATAAAGCAGCAAAACTAATCATGTATATTCCTCATCATTAAAAATGATTTAGCTTAGAATATAAATACATAGTTACATATATTTTGAAGCTTAGCGTCCAATACAAACTTTTCTACTTAAAGGGTAAATTTATTGTTTCAGAAAATACAATTACTGTAATCCTAGAATAAAAGTCACTTTTTTTTTTTTTTTTTTTTTTAATATTTGAAGCAATTTTCCAGGAATTCAGCTCACTCTGTATCTTGAAGGAAATACTGTTACATTCCATTTCTTCAGTATTATTAAGGATTTTATTGGTGTTAACAAAGTGTATGCCACCTACAGTGAGTCAGATATTTAGTTTATTCAGAAATAAAAAAATTGATATTTGCAGGAAACACCAAAGTAGCTTTATTATTTTTCTTTATAAGTTCATTAATCAGTGGTAAACATTCATTTAATCACTGCTTTAAACCAATAATCATTATTGAATTTGACTAAATGTTCACCTATTTTAAAAGCTGGGCTTCTGCATACTGTTTATAGTATTTGATCTTTTTTTCTAAGCTAAACATAAACTTGACTATAATTGAATACAATGGTGAGTTTTCCTTCTTCTTAGGTGCTTTCAGCAATATACATGCCCTTTCAATTCAAAAAGATAAAGTTTCAGGTACATTTAATGTTTTATGTAACCAGGTTTTCAAGAAGTTTGTTATACTGTCACCCTCATACCTTTCAGGTGTACCATACATTCTAATGTTATCTAATCTCAGTCTGTCTTCTAAATCTAATTTATCTTTAAGCCAATTATTTTGTTTTAAAAGAAATTCAGTCTGAAATTTACCTTTAGTTATTATCCTTCACGATCATTTAAAGCTTCATCAATACTGATGATTTATTCACTTTGTTTAAATATTTCTAAATGTTCCATCTTCATTTTGGTCTCTTTTAAGTAAATACATCATCTATACTAAATAATATTGCCTGGATGTTTTTTTAACATAAGAATACAGAGCACCATTTCTTGAGTGGCTCATGTTGAAGTCTCTTCTCTCTTAACCAAGCAGTTGAAATTCTGACAGGAAAATTACAGCTTTTGAAGAACTTGCAGCTACAATTCTTTTCTCTGACTATAAATGAATAAAATTAGCTAACAAACATCTCCAAATTTTAATTTCTTGATTATATTTTCTGTCAGAGAACATTTTTCAGTCACATAGTTTTTACTAGTTGCTGCTGTCAGTTAGTCATTTCAATATGATAGTTTCTTGTTGCATATTGGTGAAGTATCAGCAGACTATCTGTTCTAGGATATGAATTTTAATTCCAGAACATATGCATAGAACTATTATGGTTATATTTTATGTGTGTTGAGTTTAAGCTTTGAGATAAGTAATATCTTAGTTAGCAAAGACCACCCCCACTTCAGTGAGAGTTTAGTGTTTATGGTCATTGTCTAGTTGGGTTGCCAGGTGTACGGCTTGGAGAACGCACCTCACTGGTTCTTTTGAGCTTTTTTTAAAGTTGTTTCAGGTTTCAACTTTCTGTTAGTTAAGAAGTGTACTTGAGTGTTTCAGCCATTACACACAGAGCTATCTAAGGAGGAGTACCTGATCTGTGATATATAGCAATAAATAGCCTGTTGTTTTGCTTATTTTTAAAAGTTATTGCTTATTCTAGATATTTATAGCAATTTTATTGCATACTGCATACTTGTACTGTATTTTATTGCTATCGATGCATTGCTGGTATTCTGCTATGATAAACATTTCTGTAGTGTTTTCTGCCTAAAATAGTTTTGGTCATAGCTGTTTTATTATCCATATTCCTGATTGTTTTTGTGATAAACATTTCTGTAGTGTGTTCTGCCTAAAATAGTTTAGGCAGTAGCTGTAATATTCTCCATATTCCTGATTGTGTTTGTGGGCCTAGTTGTTTGTTAGAGGCTGTTTTCTGAGCTCATTGTCCAAGCCATCTTAGTTAGCAAAGACCATCCCCCACTTCAGTGAGAGTTTAGTGTTTATGGTCATTGCCTAGTTGGGTTGCCAGGTCTACAGCTTGAAGAAAGCACCTCATTGGTTCTTTTGAGCTTTTATAAAGTTGTTTCAGGTTTCAACTTTCTGTTACTTAAGAAGTTAACTTGAGTGTTTCACACATTACACACAGAGCTATCTGAGGAGGAGTGCCTGATCTGTGATATATAGCAATAAGTAGCCTGTTGTTTTGCTTATTTTTAGTAGTTATTGCTTATTCTAGATATGTATAGCAATTTTATTGTATACTGCCTACTTGTACTGTATTTCATAGCTATTGGCTCACTGCTGGTTTTCTGCTGTGATAAACATTTTCATAGTGTTTTCTGCCTAAAATAGTTTAGGTCATAGCTGTAATATTGTTCATATTGCTCATTGTGTTTGTGATAAAATTTCTGTAGTGTGTTCTGCCTAAAATAGTTTAGGTAGTGACTGTAATATTCTCCATATTCCTGATTGTGTTTGTGGGCCTAGTTGTTTGTTAGAGGCTGTTTTCTGAGCTCATTGTCCAGGCCATCTTAGTTAGCAAAGACTATCCTCCACTTCATTGAGAGTTTATTGTTTATGGTCATTGTCTAGTTGGATTGCCAGGTCTACAGCTTGGAGAAAACACCTCAATGGTTCTTTTGAGCTTTTTTTAAAGTTGTTTCAGGTTTCAACTTTCTGTTACTTAAGAAGTTATCTTGAGTGTTTCAGCCATTACACACAGAGCTATCTAAGGAGGAGCACCCGATCTGTGATATATAACAATAAGTAGCCTGTTTTTTTTTTTTTTGCTTATTGTTAGTAGTTTTTGCATATTCTAGATATTTATAGCAATGTTATTGCATACTGCATACTTGTACTGTATTTCATAGCTATTGGCTCACTGCTAATTTTCTGTTGTGATAAACATTTCTGTAGTGTTTTCTGCCTAAAATAGCTTCCCACCCTCCCTCGCTATTGGAATCTTGTCTTTATACCAGCTGGCCTTGCAGTTGCCCACCCCTACTCTAAATTTGATCTTGGACATGCCTCCCAGTCTAGTGTCATTAGCTCATTCTACCTAATACAGAGAAAACATCTGAGAAGGCCAACCAGTTTAGTTTCTTTCCTTCTGTTCCTCCTTTCTCCCTTTCTTAAAAAAAATGCCTGAATCTTCTTGTGTTCTGACTGTGCTTCTCAAACATTTTGGAAATATAGAGTATATTTTAGTGCATTTATTAAAACTGTACTTGCCTTAATATTGCTACAACTCAAGTGCTCTAGGTTGCACTGCATCTGAATTGTTTTAGTATTGTTGTAGCTGTTTTTATGTATATATAGACTTTTCTGTATATGTAGACTAGCTACTTATTCTACTCTATTACTGCCTCTTAAATCATTGTTTAGTTGTGCACTTGCCTTGCTTCATTTAAAAACTTTTAAATTGCTAATTTTGCAGTTTTAATTGCATTTACTGTTTAGGGCTACACACACAAGTGTGTTAGCCTTTTCTATGTTTATTTACTGTATTATTGCATTGCTTATCCTGTTTTAACCAAAAAAAAAAAATGCTATCTTGTTTGCTCCTTTCCCACTTTCCTAGCTAGTATAGTCCAGATCCCAGGCTTTGCTGGTTTCAGGACTTTATTTTCTGTGTTCAGAGCTAGCCAGACCTTGTTGTGGTAGAGGGAATTCCTATTGCTTACCAGTGGGAGTGGTGAGCATTGTACTTCCTATCTAATACTAGAGGAGTGGTTTCCAGCTATGAAACTGTAATTTTATTAGCCATTTTGGGTCGATTTCTATCACTTTCAACTTTCTGGCTTAAAAACATGTGTGTTTGTGCATTTTCGCATCATGCAGCACCACAGGGCTACGGTTAAATTATTTCGGGTACCAGAAAGTCAGCTCTTTAAATTTTCCCATAGAACTAGCTGGTTTCTCAGTAGTAGCACTAAAATCTGAACCCCTGTGAATAGCACTTGCTCTAGAACCTGCTGGAAAGCACTAGGAAGCCTTAAACTGATACAAGCACTCAACTCTCCTTGTTAATCAGGAGAAATTAATCATAAGAACTAAACAGCCTATAATTGCAAAGTACCTTGCAAAGGTAAGGGAAAACAGCTCTTGTACTTTACAAAAAAAGCACCTAAACAGGCATGTCCAAGGGTCAGCTTCTGGTAATTTGTCCTGTCCACCTGGTGAATCTGAGCATACTGGGGCAATGCAGCAACTGCCTCTTGTACACAGACAGCCCTCTCCTCCTACCACCCAACACTACAACCTGCGAGAGATGTATTTACATAGCCAAACTGGAACCAAAGCTCTCGCCAGCCAATCTTGTGCTAGACAGTCAAGAGGAGAAGGTTAACACCTGCACTACACCACAAGCAACACATAGCCCTTCAAAACCCACACCATCAACATCCACACATAGCAACACTAAACCCACATATACGGAGGCCCTTAACATTAACCTGCCCAAGCAACAAGGACCTCCAAACCTGAAATGCAAACACCAGTCACAAGCAAAGTGACACATAGCTCACAACACCAGTGTGCCAACCAATAACAGCCCCTAAGGCACTTTAGCCATAGGTAACTCTATATTCAGGCATACTGATTACAGTCAGCTGCCTGTCAGATTCCAGGATCCATGACATAATGCATACACTCAAGTTACTCCACAACAAGTAAAAATATGACTCTGACATTGTCCATGTTGGAGTGATTGACTTGAGATGTACCTCCCTGGACTGTATGAAAAGAGACTTGGAAGAGCTCTCGGATTATGTGGCCCAGGCAGGTATGACCCTATCCCTGAGTGGCATCCTGACTTCAACAATTGGCTAAGCTTCTGGTGTCATTCAAAAGGGATCCAGTATCTGTCTGCCTGGGACAACATGATCGACAAACCACAAGGCTTTGCCAGAGAGATGGTCTGCACCTGTCATTCCTGGGATTCAGGTTACTGGCTAAAGCTCTTGCCACCCCTATAGTGCCTTTTTTAGGCAAGGTTCAAAGGAAAAAAACACCACTGTAACAGATACAAGCATGCAGAATCTGAAGGTAATGCTACTCAGTGCTAGAAATCTAAACCTCAAAATGCACTCTCTTGAGGCACTCCTAAAAATGGAGAACATTGATATCTGTGCATTAACTGAGACCTGGTTCAAGGCTCCAGAGAGCACCCCTGCAATACCAGGCTACAACTCTTACCACACTTTTCGGCCACCAAACCAAGACCGAAACACTAAAGGTGAAGGAGTGTCCATATTCACCAAGGATATTCACACCTCCACTCTAGTTGCCCAACACAATGTTCCATAATTCCAAAGACATGCATCTGGAGCGTTTCTCCCCGGGCCTCCGCTGAAAACAGGCTCTGTGGAACCTAGTCGGACATCCCCGGTCAACAAATGTTAAATAAAAAAAAAAATAAATAAATATTCACACCTCCACTCTAGTTGCCCAACACAATGCATCTGAAATTGACCAGGTGCAACTAACACTAGGTAAGACTGCAATCCAAACTGTAGCTTGCTACAGATCCCCCTCCATGCCCAAAGATTCTACATTACACCTGTCTAAACATACTGGAAAATATTAAGATACAACCAAACACCCTAATACTGGGTGATTTCAATTACTTTGCCATTAACTGGGAAAACTACTTCGTTACCAACACCTTTTCCCAAATGTTCCTGGAATTCATAAAATCCACTGCCCTGGATCAACTAATCCATTGTCTCACCAGGGGCTCCAATATCCTAGACCTGGTCATTACCAACATGGGAGATAGATGCTCCACACCAGTGGTCACCCCTAATTGGACAGGTCTGACCATAAGCTAATCACCCTTGACATCCACATCCCACCCAACCCCCCAGTAAGGAAACCTCCACAAAAAACTTCTCCAAAGCCAACATCATGCTACTCAAGTCAGAAGTGACAAACTTCATGACACCCATGCAGATGGGAGCTGAAAGTTCGATTGCTGATTCCTACACTAAGGCACTGTACGAGCAGATCCACTCTTGCATGAATCGTGCCATCCCAAATAGAAACAAAATGCTCTCTTCCAAAAAAAAAGGAAGCCAATCTGGTGGTCCCCTGCCATAAACAAACTATACAACAGAAGGAAGAAAGTGTTGCAGAAAAGAGGAAAATCCCAGGATACAAAAAAACTCCGTTACCAGCCTCAGTAAGAAGCTGAGATCCCTCATAAAATCTTTCAAAGCTAGTTACGAAAATAAAATTGCCAAAGATTCCAAAGGCAACCACAAGGCATTCTATAGTTATGTCAAGAATCTAAATGGTAATACTCTGATCTGCTCTGAGCTACAACAGAATGGCATTAAATATACTGATCCCAAGAATATTGCCAATATCCTGGCAGATCGATTTAGTGCCAACTTCACCCTCTCTCACCCCATAAAGGACCATCTCAATACCAAAAGATTGCCAAATTCCAGTAATCATGCTCACACAGGTAGAAACTGCACTCTCCAAAGCTAAGAATAGAGCATCCATGGGACCAGATGACATCTCGGCCTGTGTACTACATGAACTACAAAATTAACTGACACCTCACCTAAATGTCATGTTTAATCATAGCCTCATCTCAGGTTTTATGCCCACTGAGTGGCACACAGCTACAGTTATCCCACTCCACAAGGGGGGATCCACCCTGGATCCCAGGAACTACCGTCCCATCAGTCTGACAAGCCTGATTTGCAATGGCATGGAACGCATTATCATGGAACTTATAAACAAAGACATTGGCAACCTTCAAACACTGGACCCCACCCGGTTTGGATTTGTGAAGGGCTAATCTTGTCTCCTGAACCTGATTGACTTAGCTATGGACAAGGGTAAGGTTGTCCACATAGCCTATCTGGACCTCGCCAAGGCCATCAACACCATCCCCCACTCTGGAATCATAGATAAACTTACTAAGCTGGGCATAAATCCCTACGTCACTCGATGGGTTGCCAACTGGCTTAATGACAAAACCCACACTGTAAAAGTAGCCCACTCCAAATCCAGCTCCAGACAACTGACAAGTGGAGTACCTCAAGGTTCAATCCTGGGACCGCTCTTGTTTGGCATCTACTTCTCTGAAGTACAGGCCAACACTAAGGGACACTGGCTAACAATGTTTGCAGATGACTGCAAACTGGAAGCCATTACTGCAACCCCAAATGATGTGGTTATTCTACAAAAGGGCCTTACAGAAACAGATGCTTGGTGCCAGAGCAATGGGCTCAAACTTAATGCCAAGAAATGTATAGTTATCCACTTTGGGAAAAAACATGTACCCATGAATTACCACATAGGTGGCAGTACACTAAACACAGAAATTGTGATGAGAGACTTAGGGGCAGAGGTGAACAGTTGTCTCACCTTCGATAACCACATTGCCACAACAGTCAGGAAATCCTTCTATGTGGCACACCTCATCACTAAGGGCTTTTCATCCTGAAAAATGGAGGTCATTGTCCCACTGTACTTATCCCTCATTAGACCCATTATAGAGTACAATGCCCCATTTGGTATGTACCTCACAAGACATCTGCAACAGCTGGAAAGGCCACAGAAATACCTCACTAAAATAATCACAGGCCTAAAGTAGATGCCCTATCCTGACCGTTTAAAAAAACTCCAGTTATACTCTGTGGTATATCTTCTACTCAGAGTCGATCTCTGCTTAACATACAAGGCCATGTCAAGCACTGAGCTGTTGGACATGCTCCACTTAAAGAAATCCCAATCCTTCAGAGCCACATGCTCCAGGGATCTAAACCTTGTCATCACATTGAACAAAACATGCTGGTGGGATAGGTTCCTGACCCAGAGACTCCCCATACTCTGGAATAGACTGCCCATCCATGTCAAGCAGAGTGCCTCCTTGGCCCTCTTCAAAGGGAACCTTGACGATTGGATGGGAGATAGGAAATTCACCCCAGGGATCACGTCAGTCACCCTGCCAGACAGGGTTCCAGGGAAGTAAATATTGTGGGAAGAAATATCCAGGGAATTGTTATGGCTAGGCTTGTATAGGCCCTAGGGCCAATAGCCTAGTACCAACCTATGAACCTATGAACCTATGCATGTTTGAAATATGGAGTAATGTGAGGGAGGGAAGAAGAGTTCTACAGTATTTTTGTAGACTACTGATAATGCACCTGCTTTTTGATTTTGCCTATCTAACCTTAGTATGTTATACAATGGGGGGGGGGTGAGGATTCTTCACCTTTTGTTTCTTTCTTAAGCCAGGTTTCTGTAATTGCAAGGATACCAGGGTAGTTATGGTTGACCTAAGCATGAACTCCATGCACTTTACTATTAATGCCACTTAGATTGGTGTGAAAGATATGTAGTTTAGTCTGATTTGTTAAATTTGGTGAAAATGATTGGGAGTGTGTAATGTAAATACTGGATAAAAGTGGTGGTGATTGATTTGAGCCAGGATTGGGATGAATGTCTCCACTTAGTTTTAAGGACAAGTGTGATGATAATAATTGAGGCATTTGTACTTTATTTTCTGATTTATAGGTATTGTATCAATCCATGGGTTAAGACTGGAGAAAATGATTTTAACGAATTCAATAAAGATGAGTTAGCGAAAACCTGGAGAGATTGGAAAGTGCTGGTTTGCATTGTTACCAGTGCATTCCAGCACCACTGTGGAGAGTGAATTGTTGAGTAGAGTTGGTGGTGATAAGTTGTAACTTTATTAGCACAATGAGGGATAAGATCAGAAAAAGTGTGTGTGTAATTATGACTTGATTTACAGGGGGGGGGGTTTGATTAAGTGGGAGTGATTTTGCTCATTAATATGTTTTAATGATACTGAGAATAATAGTTCTTTGTGACTGTTTGATTGGACTCAGTTGTTAGCACTGTGGATGCTTTAAATGCAGAGGAGGAAACACACACATACACACATGTTTATGAACAAATACATTCCTGTATATACATGTGTGCTTCCATTCTCAGCAGTGATGCCACTGATATTGCATAATTACATCTAGGCTAATATGTAGAGCTGTGGTGGTGCAGCAGTTAGCATTGTCACCTCACAGCAAGAGGTTCTCCCATTCGATTCTCGGCCATAGTGCCTTCTGTGTGGAGTCTGCATGTCCTCCCCATGGCCGAGTGACACTTAAGACATGCAGGTAGATGCGAGCATGAATGGGAGTGCCTTCTTTGAAGGTTGGGCGTCGGGCTGGCAACTCTGCTGTGGCGATCCTTAACTGGGAAAAGCCGAAAGACTTCTTTACGTCTAGGCTAATATAATTCTTATTCCTCTTAATAAATGTATTCAGTGGTGAGCAGAATAAATCTACATTTAAAATCCTCTTTCTGCAGTCAATTTCACACACAAATGTCCCTTAAAATAGTATTATGCAAATTGAAAATTAGTTAATTTTAACTATTTTCTGGTCTATTGCAAGTAGTTTTGCATACATATCCACAATATACCCATTTACCTACATGCAAGTAAGCATATGCATACTTCTTGATGTAAGTTTATCTATCCAAATATATATTTACATAAATTTATCATAGCATATATCATTTCACACCAATATGGGACCTTGTACAAGAATCTGTACAGGGAGCCAGATGAAGTAATTGATGTTCTACAGCCTTATCTTTAAGATGTTCCTCCAGTCTAACAGAAAGGTTAATTGTATCAACTCAAAAAAGAAAGCATATGTTTCTTAAGCTAGTGTCTAAAATATCTGCAGGCACAACTCTGAAAAATACTTGCAAAATAGTTTTAGGTTATGAGCAGTGTTCACTTTGTTCTACTTTCTTTCTTTTAGAATACTGACTGACTAATTAAACTTCTAAGCACGTTCAATATCGTTATTATTTAAATTTGTTTACTTTCTTTTGATTTTTCACATTTTGAAGCTGTAATCCACATGTTCTCTCCAGGAGTCTCATTTTGAGCATGTCTCTGAGAGGATCAGGCAGCCTTCAGTGAAAAATAAGTGTTTGCCTGGGCACAAACTGTTGCCCATTACCATTTGCCTGGGTATTTGATTTAGTTTCAGGAGCTGGGCATAAGACATTAGGTCAGACAGGAAATGAAGTAGGAATGGAAGGCAATTAGTATTGAAGGGGAGAAGTATTTAAGGATTGCTGGTTTGCCCTCCATGTGCAATGGTTTTATCAATAAAGTCATGTTGCAGGCACCCTACTTGCCTTGCCAGGCCAAGTTAGGGTGTGGAACTTGTGATCAAGATCAACCAGTAGGCTTTGAAATCTGAAGTAACTTATTTAATCATCTAAGGGTTTCAGGGCTAAGGGTTAGTATTAATATATTAACATATAGTGCAAGACAGTAAATGGTGATGTTGTAACAGCAACTGGGCTAGGTTTAGTTGCCATGCAAGGCAGTTTGATTTCCATGTAAGACAGGTATTTTTAGTTAGGTGAGGCAGTTATGCGGTCAGGTGAGAGTAGTAATCAATGGGATGGCTGAGTTGTTTCCCATGGGGTGCAATTCCTTATAGTAATAAAAGTATAGTTTCTCATTTCCCTGTCTACTCTCCTCCTTGATTTCAGGTATTAAGGAGCTTTGTTCCTCCTGCTCCACCTTAGTGGTACATACTAACCCTAACCTTGCCCATAACTGTAAGGCTTACCATTAAAAAGACATTTCTATAACACTACCACAGCACCAGACAGCTCAGACACTTATCATGTACATAAACACATACATGCACACTATATCTACTCCTTTACCCAACTCTAAAACTCCCACACTCACTCACATACTGAATCTATTCCTTACCTAACCCTTACCTGAACCCTAAAACACACATGCTCAGACACAATTTCCCAGCCCTACCACTTACCTTTGCTCGCCAACCTATAATTTCCCCAGTAAACCATTTATGCAAATAACCTTTCACACAAGACACTCTACAGTCCAATATATATATATATATATATATATATATATATATATATATATACACATATATGTAAAACTACAGACATAGATAAAGAGGTATCATAAAAATTAAGGCCTTTCATCTTTCTCCAGTCCTAAGCTTAAATTCTTTTGACACTCACCCTAACATTAGCTTGTCAATTGCCAATATGATAACCAAAATTATAAAGATGAATATAATACGCATCCCTGTGACCATTGTAACCAGTGTAGGTATGTAGATAGAGATATGAAATTCATACATCCAGTCACACTAGTTGAATATGAGTTTAAGACCAGAACGTGTTGCCAGAGTATGTATGTTGTTTACATGGCAAAGTGTGCCCACTGTAATGCATTTTATATAGGGAAAACATCAAGGCAACTGAGAGAACGCATACGGGACCATGTGTATCATATACGCCTGGGGTCTATGAGCTATGCTCTTGCTAAACATATTAGGAATAATGGTCCTGACCATCACTTTAGGTTTAGAGTGATACAGAGTTTACAGCCCAGTATTAGAGGGGGAGATGTGGACAACTATCTACAGGAATGTGAACTTAGATGGATTATTAGACTAAGATCAGATAGGTATCCTGGGTTGAATGATAAGATACAGCTACAACCGATACTACATAAGAAAAGGTTGATGAAGCCATGACCCCTTATGGCAACCAACGTTTTATGTGGAAAATGATAAGCTCTAGTAAGTTTGGTAGACTTTATCTACATTGTTGGGGTTGGTATATATATGAATTTGTCAGCTTTTGATTGTATGATAATGTTAGTTAAATTATGAGTATCGGTCCTCTTTTTCATGTATAATGACATGACTTAATGAATTAATTTTTATAGAGCTTCCTTAGCTTTGTTAGGTTTTATAGTAGCTATTTATTAGAAAGTGAACTCTATTAGATAGGTTGATTATGTTTGGGGATCGCTTTTGTATTCAGTGTAAATATGGAGTTAACCGCACTGATCAGATGTGAGCACATGCACTATTTGTTTTTAAGCTTTCACTGTTATGTGTTTTTATATTTGTTTTACACACATATATTTTTAAGATATTAACATGATTGTTTTGATGGTTTGTGTTAACCACTTATAGGCTAGTATATGATATAAGTAGTAGCTAAATTAAGTTTAAGCCATTCTCCTTTAAGAGTTTTGCTATTCAATTTTGATCTAAACGTTGACCTATCAGATGTGTTTGCACTATTTTTAAATGTGAAATATTTTAGTCTGTTGAAGTTTGACAAAGCCTTCGGGTGAAAGCGCTCACTGTTTTATTCATTAAAAAACCTGTTTATAAGCCATATAGAAGAACGTACTTGGTTTTTGCCTATAAGACATTTTGAGTTTATTTGAGACTGTTTGGTGCATTTGACTGGAGAATCTGTTGCAACGGATAAAAGGAGCTTGGCTATTTTCGTACCTGCATGAGACATATCTGCGCTTATTTTTTGGATTTATTCATAGCAGGCACGTTTATCCTTCGAGTAGTTTTAGTTTTATATATACATATATATATATATATATATATATATATATATATATATATATATATATATATATACACATATATACATATATATGTAAAACTACAGACATAGATAAAGAGGTATCATAAAAATTAAGGCCTTTCATCTTTCTTCAGTCTTAAGCTTAAATTCTTTTGACACTCACCCTAACTTTAGCTTGTCAATTGCCAATATGATAACCAAAATTATAAAGAGAGAATGAACAAAAAATAAAGGCTCAAGATAACTCACAATAATTCCAGAACATGTGAACCAGTGCAATCTATTCAGAAGCTGGCTGTACTGTTATTTGCCAGACATCTTGTCTTTGTCAGCATCTTGGGTCAACCAAACTAATTCTGAGGGGGATATATCTCTACCCATCCACAACATCACTAGAATCGATATAGGCCTCAGCAGTGTTGATGGAACTGTAATCCTCTACAGTGAAAATATTTCCATCTTCTTCTCTAATTCTAAGATTCTGCAGTCACCACAGGGGCATCATACATGTAAAAATTAGTAAAGGTAAACTGTTATTGGCAACATGCCTTTACATCCCTCCATGAAAATGTGACTCAGTAGTAGATGAGGCATTCCACTATCTCTACACACACATCATATCTGAACTCAGTGTCTCTTAGACCCTTTATATTGATTTGGAGCTGATCTTTTGATGTATGAAGTGCTTTGTCTCTGCTGGTCTATGGTTTCATGTAAAGTTATGACATTGACTACCTGTATTAAAAACATCTCAGGTATGCAGAAAATACTTAGCTGTATTGTATCCTCTCAAAAAGCACCATACTGCTATTTATGTATTTTATACATTTGTTTACCAGGTAAACCCATTGGGCACAAATATCTCTTTTCAAGGGCAACCATGGAGCACTGTCTGGTTAAATGACTTGTTCAGAGTCCTTTTTCAAGTACAAAAAGCAGCTCACGGTCTACTCAGAGCCTTAATCCTGTGTGCTAACTGGCACACCTGTATTAGGCCTGATGTCATCAGTAATTGCATTCTAACTTTTGTTTTATGGAGTCACAAAAGAATCATTAAGTTTAAGAGAGACTGTTTTTGAGGAATCATAAGACAGATTGACCAAAACACCTAATCACCTTTAACTCTGTCCTCTGTTTTACAAACTAGACACATCTTTATACTCACCTTCTGACTGCTGCATTTCCATAAGTCAATGCATTCTTTTTTTAAAATACTTTAAGGAAACGTGCTTTCTTGAAGAAAAGGTGATAAATGTAATCAAAACAATTGTATATTTTATGGTCAATCTACTGTAGAACTAATTGAGACTAACATTAAATTCAAGGATACACAAAAACAAGCAAAAATCCCTTCAAGCAAATAAAAAGACATATTTCTTGGAGAATCCTAAAAGAATCGGGAAATGCATTGACCATCATCTTCATCTATCACCCTTTCCTCATTTGAATGATAATGAGATAGCTAATCATTTCTTTGATGACTTCAGTAACTGTACATACAGCTGTATGAGACGATCTTAATGTCATTATCAGGATTAGCATTCCATCTCTACTATTCATGTTTCATATGACTTCCAAGGTAATTTAGTCCAGAGACCATGTTTGCCTTGTCAATAGCCACCATCAGTATTTACCTCCTTTCACTTGGAGAGTGAGGCCAGTTGGTCATGCAGTAAACTTGAGAGCACCCATCCAGTCATCTAGTTTAGTCAGAAGAGAGATATTGAATCACTGTTTAACCTGTAGAGGAATTTATTCCAGAAAAGGGGGATGTGCAGACTGATAAATCTATAACTCCATCATGTTCTCTTAATATTCTGATGAAGATTTAAAGCTCTGGTTCTCGTATTAGTTGAGCTGTTTGACTTATTGAGATACAGGTGGTCAAAGACCACCAGATCTCCGATGGCATGTAAGCAAAGCACATGTCTCTCCTCAGACGTCTATAAGACACAGGGTATAAGGACACAGCTTCCAGACTCTACCTGGTAACTAAGGTTTAAGACCTTAAATAATTTTGATTAGGGACCTCTGGGATCGTTTGAGTTTGCTGATATGTCAAGTGAGAAAAATAGAAAAATCACCATTTACCATATATTTATCTATGTTTGGGATGTCAGTTTCCTTGAGAATAAAGCATGCTGTATGGTATCACATGCTTTGCTCAGATCAAGATAGACTGTATTGCTTGCATAACTCTCGTGCAGAAATAATACAGATCAAGCATGGTCTGTCTTTGACAAAGCAAAATCACTGGGGATTAAGCCTAATGAAATTCTTAATATCATAATTAATGAGAGTGGTTATGATATGCTACATAGGTTTAGAAATCAGACTCATACAGTTGATAGATCTGTAATCTTCATGGTGGTGCTACCTTTGTGGAAGAGTATAACCACAGCAATGTGTCAGGATATGGGAACATATCCTGTGGCTAAGCTTAGATTAAATAGTTTAAGGAGAATTTCAGTGCAATCCTGCTCAATGCTGCTTAATAGACACTCAGATATGTTAGCAGGACCCATGGTGGAAGTGCTTTTGATTGTTGATAACACCCTAAGAAAATGTTCTTTCATGATGACAGAGATGTAATGGATTCTGAGATGATTGATGCTGGAATACTTGTTCTGTGGGTGAAGACTGTGGATAACTTTTTTTGGAGATACATTTACTGTATTATTTGTGCTGCAGTGAAAGGTGTCCTTAAAGAAAAGATCAGAGCAATGTTGAGAGATATTTCTTAGTTTTCTAACATAGTGAAAGAAGGATTTTTAGTTATCCTGCATTTTCAGAACATAATCTCTGTCCATGGTTTGCATTACAGATCCTTGCAGTGCTTTTAAGCTTCCTGGAGAGATTTTTTACCCTGTCCACATTCTGGAAAGTGCTTGCCTTGCTGTACAGTTTGGGGAGTATTTTTTCTCATCATATAATTTGTTATTGTCAACTAATCACCAGAGAGGTCTGTATTTAAAATTTCCATTGTATTTGTCTGTAGCTGGGATTGCTAGATGTGTGCACCTGATTAAATGGAAATACAACTCCTTAATGAAGTTGGTTGTTGGGTCAGGGTCAATGGTAGGGATGTTCTGGGCAAATGTAAAGATTTCATCATATAATAGTATACGGTCTGCCCATTTGCAATCCTTAGATAGGGATGTTGGTAACAGAGGCATAGTGGTTTTGACAGTAAATGTCAGTAGTTTATAGTCCAGCTTAACTAAAAAAGAAGAGTTTAGGGGAGTAAAGCAGGTGAAGGCAATATTAGTCAGGAACAAATTCATAATATTTGGGTTCAAGCACTATTAGATCCAGGGAATTATTATTTATCAGATTCAAAAATTTCTGGGCATACCATATGTTAGAATTTTAGGTGTTCTAGCCTATGCTTTGGTAATTGAAGTCCCCTGGGTTTACAGAGTTATTGTTTATAGGAATTCCTTCTAAAATTTCCAGGAATCTAACACAATTATATGGAGACATGAGGGGTCTGTAATTTACTATAAACTTGTCCATGGTAAAGTAAAGATCAAAGAGGCCAGTTTTGGGGGTCTCAAGTTATGTCTAAATGAGATGTGGTCCTTGACAACTATAGAAGCACCATTTGACTTTTGACCAGGCCTGAAGTAGTGGTGGGTAGAAAATACAGTGCTCTCTTTAAACTTAAACCATGTCTCTGTAACTACACATACACAGGTATACTCCATATTTAGAAGCACCTCAAGATTGGCCAGTGTGTTAAGACATCTACTGCTGGGAAGAGATGCTTTAATGTGATCCAGTTTAGTTTTCTATAAATTTAATAAGCTGATACATCAACTGAATGGACTGCACCTAAAAAAGGCGCCATGGAGGCAGCAAGGGCTTTTGCCAATATGTGGAAACCCTTGAATGAAAAATCCCAGCCAACCCTTTCAAAACAATTATAGCTATCTATTGTCTTGTTCTTTGCTGATACATACTGGATACCCTTGGAATGATAACATCTATTAAGCCAATTGTTAAACCTAATTATCTTTTCTTTATACCTAGGCATTATTCTTGGAGAAGGAAGAATTACACTCAGGATCACACTCTTACCTGCATCCATGACAAGCCTATAGAGTTCTGACATGTCTCTGCACTTCCTTGAAGGTTAAGCACCCTATGGCACTGACTCCCACATAGATCACCAGCATGTTTGAGTTATAATTATCTCAGAAAAGAGACCTCAGAGTCCTTGTCATGTTGGTGATCTTGGCACCTAAAATGCAACTGATAATAACAAAGTCTTTACCCAGTGCCTGGTGAATGGAGAGTTTGTATTCCTGACAATTGAGTCACCAATCACTAATACATTTTTGTCAGAAGCTGGTTTAGGATTTTTATCAGAAACTGGCATTATTTGATTGGAAGCACTTCTGTTGTTAGGACATGCTGCTGCTGTAGGTATGCATGGACCAAGTGAGCTGAGGGACTTATGCTGAGGCCTGGTCTTACAAATCATAGGAAGATTTAGCTAAGTTTTTTTCCAGCATCAGTGTAAAATTGTGTTCCATTTGAAAATGAGGTATTGGCCATTGTGAGGGTGGGACTACATTATGCTTATTCTATCTCCTTCTCTTGAGAGGTATGCCTCCATGTTAGCTAGGTGTTTATACCTCTCAAATTAAGCAGAAACTTTACAGTGTGGAAGGTGTGAAGCTCACTCCTTGAAAGATGTTGTGTATCTAGTTCACTAATAAAATTTGAACTTTAAAATACGTACTATAAAATAATAAAATAGTAGGTAGCCCACAGTTGAGTTAAACATGGAATATCCTTCATTGAAACACAGAGACAATCAATCCTAGTTGAGTATAATGAAAAGCATTAAAGACATTCATTAATTTACATATTCAGATTATTTGGAGCAAGGTAATCATTAAAGGGGGTGGTTCTGTAAAGAGCAATAAAAACATTAAACTCATTCCTTAATCAAGTCCGTCTTCCCCTTAACACCATAGTGTAAACTGACACTATGCTACCTTAGAAATTAAACTTAAAAGATAGAGATAAATTAAAATATAAGAACAGCTTATTAAGATTAACCTACTAATTCAGACTTTATTAATTAAGAAACCAACAAACTAACAAAATGACTAATTAACAAAAAGATCTACCACTAAACATATATCAGAATAAATATTAGTAACTTTTAAACTGAAACACTTTTAACAAAGATCGCTTTCATACCAAATAAATACATCATCAGGTTTGTGTGTTAAAAACGTATCATAATATTAATGAACATGTGTATAAATCTAACAGTGAACACCTAAATAGGCTGAAGACCATAGCTATAATTGCTAAGTTGGAAATACACTGAAAAATATTAGAAATAAATAGTGAGAGAATGTCAGAAATGAAGCATTAAGGCCTTGGTGATCTGTTCAAGTGTGACATTTAGCTAAGAAAGCACTTAGTTTAAATGAGTAAAAGTATCAGAAAACACCAACAATGTCAGTTATTTTCATTGTAAAATATTTACAATGTCTGATATTTGTTTATAACTATATTAGCATGTAGAATATTAGGTTTACTATCAAAATCTCCTACAATGTATGAGTGTTTATGTTTCTGACCTGAAATGTTGGAAATCAAATCTATGACCATGAACATGACTGAACAAGATATTTCAGGAAGGTCGACATCTCAGGAATGCCAACTTTACCAAAATACCACACTTCCGGTCATGAGCAATGAATGTTTTACAGGGGGCATACATCTCAACTATACAGATTTTCACAGAATGTTAGATTTTTTGTCACATGTTTTTGGTCCATTTTTCATAAAATTGTGGTTTTCTGGCAAATTAGTGGAACATCATTAAAGACTGAAGTTAGAAAGTAATGACAGACATTTGAGTTTTATCCTTCATACTCTTTAGAAAATTCATGCTAATGCAAAACCTGTTATTCTATCAACTCTCTAAGCTTGTAAGAGCAATATTTTAAATGTTCCCTATTTTTGGGCCTTTGTCCCACTTTTATTTATGGCTTTGCCCAGATTTCTTGCTATAAGAAGTTGAGAGGTATGGCAGGTAGGCAAGACCCCTACTACTTATATATACAAACTCCAAGATCGCACTACAGTGAGGGAAAGGGTACATTTCCTGATCCCCACTATAGTGCGATCTGCATTCAAAATGTTGAGCCCACAACAATGAATGCTAGTGTGCATTCGCTTTTGTGACTTCAACATTTTTTTTTCGGTATTTTAAAATGTTGAACTAGAGTATTTGATATTTCCAATTTGGACATAGTCTGATCGCCCTTTTGATATTAAACCTAATATTAGCGTGTCATATCAGCATTACACAGTCCCATATCTGACTTTTAATAGTCTTTTAAACAGTGAGGCAGTTTTCTGAGTTCCAGTATGCCTTTTATGGAGCAATAATAATTTAGCCCTGATTTTCTAAAAGAGTTCAGTTTCAGCTGCCATAGTAGTTCATGTTTGTCTAAAAGAATAGGGATGTCTCCTTCCAGTTCCAAAAGGTCCACACAATCAATAATTTGAAATTTGGGGGGGGGGTGGGGGTGGCCAAGATGTACTCTAGTTAATAGCAGTTTTCTTCAGCGTTGCCACTTCAAAGATTTATCAGTTTTAAACAATCCTAACAAAAGTTTTTATACATTACATGATACTAAGTAACCCAGCCACTGGAGATGCGCAAGCCAGTGCATTTCTTTGTGCAAGTCCCAAGCCCGGATAAATGGGGAGGGTTATGTCAGGAAAGGCATCTGGTGTAAAACCTCTGCCAAATGACATATGCAGACAACAATACAGATTTCGATACCAGATCGGTCAAGGCCTGGGTTAACAATGACCACCACTAGTACTGTTAGCCAACAGGGTGCTGGCAGAAATTGGGCTACTGTTGGCTGAAGGAGACAGAGCAAGATGCAGAGGACAGGAAGAAATGGAAACAGATGATTCGCTGTGGCGACCCCTAATGGGAAAAGCTGAAAGAGAGAAGAAGACATGATACTTCTAAGTGTCACCTAAGATTGTATCAAAAAAACTTATACATTTTTGGAACTTTTCCTCTCAAATAGAAACTTGATTTTTTTTCTTCTCCTCATCTTGATTTAAAGATGTGCTTCTCCAAGGCTAATTCTCAAAATTCTGCACTTAAAATACAACTTCAGTCTCTACTAACAAACATCCAGGAGTTGTCACTGATAATAGATAGAATGGATACAAAATTAGACAACTTTAAGGAGAAGTGCTCAAAGCAGATGGAGATGATACATGAAGATTTACAACAACATAAATCTCAGATTACCGGAACTGAGCAAGCATTAAATGACATAGATGGAAGATTACAAAAATCAGAGAATAATAATATAATAGAAACATCTGTACTGCCAAATCTATGTCTGGGTTACAATGTCTTATACAAAATGCTTTCACTTCAAGTGAAACTTGATGTCAAACAACCATCTCATTCTAAATCCCAATAAAACCAAACTTTTAATACCCCCCCCCAAAAAAAAACTACCACTCTGAACAAGAATGACTTTTCTGTCCAATCCCATAATAATAACCTCATTGAAGTCATTCCAAGTACCAAACTGCTAGGAGTTATTATTGATGAAAATCTAACATTCGACCTCCATATCCATGGCAACATAAAAAAACACATAAAAAATTAGGTTCATAGGTTCATAGGTAGGTACTAGTCTAGTTGCCCGAGGGCATTTATAAGCCTAGCCAGAGTGTGTCAGCTTTCGCCACCCCATTGATTAATTAACTGAGCCTCTGTCAAGAATAGCCAATGAAGTGATCCCAGGGGTGTATTTTTTGTTACCCATCCACTCGTCAAGGTTTTTGTTGAAGAGTGTTAGTGAGGGGCTCTGCATAATGTAGTTTGGAATTTTGTTCCAAAGCATGGGGAGTCTCTGTGACAGGAATCTATCCCTCCAGCATGTTCTATTTATTGTTGTGGTGAGGTTTAGCTCACTAGAGCGAGTGGCCCACAGTGACTTGGATTTTTTTAGGTGGAGCATGTCCATCAATTCTGAGTTGGACATGGCTTTGTAAGTTAGGCACAGATCACCCCTGAGTAAGCGATATGCCACTGAGTCCAGCCAGAGTTTTTCCAGTTGGGCTGCATAGGACATATGTTTGAGGACAGGAATCCTCTTGGTTAGGTTCTTTTGTGGTCTTTCCAGCTGTTGGAAGTTTTCTTGTGAGGTACATCCAAAATGGGGCATTGTACTCTATGATGGGTCTGATGAGTGATTAGTAGAGGGGCACTATAACCTCTTCATTTCTAGATGCAAACCTTTTAGTAATTAGATGGGCCACATAGAAGGATTTCCTAACTACTCTGGCAATATGATTGTCAAAGGAGAGATTACTATCTACCTGGGTCCCCAGATCTCTTATTACTTCTTCTGTATTAAGGGGGCTGTCACCTATGTGGTAATTCATGGATGTTTTTTTTTTTCCCAGATGGGATGACTATGCATTTTTTGCCATTTAGCTTGAGACCATGACTTTGAAACCAGGTGTCCATCTCAGTAAGGCCCGTTTGGAGAACGTCTATGTCAGCTGGAGAGTCAATTATGGCTCCCAGTTTGCATTCATCGGCAAACCTGGTTAGCCATAGTCCTCCTGTGTTTGCCTGTACTTCTGAAAAGTATATGCCAAACTGTAGGGGTCCCAGGACCGAGCCTTGTGGGACACCACTTGTGACTGGTTTAGAGTCGAACCTGGGGCCCTGCTATTCTTACCGTGTGAGTTCTGTCTGTAAGCCAGTTGGCAACCCATCTCATGACGTAGGTGTTTATGTTCAGGCTGGTGAGTTTTTCTATAATTTCCGAGTGGGGAATGGTGTCAAAAGCCTTGGTTAGGTCAAGGTAGGCTGTGTGAACCACCTTCCCCTCATTTATGGCCTTGGTGACTGTCTCAAAGAAGTCCACCAGGTTTAGCAGGCATGATCTGCCCTTAACAAAGCCAAATTGGGTTGGTCAAGTGTTTGGAGGTTCCCAATGTCTTTGTTAATGAGTTTCATGATGATGCACTCTATAGCCTTGCAGACCAACCTAGTCAGGCTTATGGAGCGATAGTTACCAGGATCAGTTGTTGCCCTTCCTTTGTGAAGCAGAATAACTGTTGCTATGCGCCATTCTATGGGCATGTAGCCTGTGGAGAGGCTGAGGTTGAACAGTGTGTTTAGGTGAGGGCTTAGTTCGTTCTGTAGTTCGTGCAAGACACAGCCTGGGACTCCATCTGGCCCCATTGATGCTGTGCTTTTGGCTTTAAAAAGGGTTGTTTTCACCTGTGCGTCTGTGATGTCCGAGACACTACCCTTTTCCGGTATTGTTGTGGGCCCTTTTGGGGGTGAGTGGGGGGTGAAGTTTGCAGTGAATCTATCTGCCAGGATGTTGGCAATATCAGTTGGTTCAGTATATTTTGTGCTATTTTGCACTAGCTTGGGAGGGTGGCCTAGTGGTTAAGGTGTTTGCCTTACAAACACAAGGTACAGAGTTTAAGTCTCACAAGGGATAATTGGCTAGGCTCGCAAGGGCAGCTAACCTAGTACTTACCTATGAACCTATGAAGTTCAGAGCATATCTGTGAGTTGCCACTTAGATTCTTGACATAGCTAAAGAAGGCTTTGTGGTTATCTTTCGAATCCTTGGCTATTTTTCTTTCAAAGTTAGCCTTGGATGATTTTATGAGGGACCTTAATTTCTTACTGATACTGACCAGGGATGTCTTTCCTTCTTGGGAATTGCTTTTTTTCTGAACTAGTTTCCTCCTTCTATTGTATAGTTTGTTTATGGCAGGGGTCTACCAGACTGATTTCCTTTTCTTAGGGGAGTGAGTCTTGGTTATGCTAGGGATTGCATGATCCATGCATCCTTGTAGGTGCTCATAGAGTGCATTTGTAAAGGTTCCTGCATCTTGTACACTGTTATGCTTTAGCATGGGAGCTGTGAAACTTACCACCTCTGTCTGAAGTAAGGTGAAGGTTGCTATAGAAAAGTTTTTCACTGTGGTTTCCTTGGTTAGGGGTGGTGGTGTGGTGTGGACATCTAGAGTGATTAGTTTATTTTCTGATCTAATCAGTGATGGGTTGACTTCCAGTGCGGAACACCTGTTGGCCATGTTGGTGATGACCAGGTCCAATATGTTTTCATCTCTTGTAGGGGAGCTTACCAGCTGATCCAGGGCATTTGAGTTGATAAATTCCATGAAGCGTTGGACCTGGGAGTTTGTATTTGAGTAGTTTTCCCAGTTAGTGGTAGGGTAATTGAAATTGCCCAATATCAGGGTGTTCGGTAGGCCCTTCATGTTTTCCAGTGTCTCCAGAAAGGCAGAGTGGTTGCCCTAGGTCATGGAGGGTGATCTGTAGGTACCCTCTATAGACACAAATACTACCTTAATATTACTGCTAAAAAAAGTTCTAGCATCATCCTTCCTGCTACCATCTCTACTATATGGTGCCTTAGTCCTCACCGATATCCAGTCCTCCCTGAAAACCAAACTGGACTCATGTTACAACAAGATTGACAAATCTGTAACAAATTCAAAAAAGTCAGCACACCACTGCTTATCTCTACAACAGCTAAACTGGCTTGACTTCCCACACTACCTCATTAATTCACAATTAACCACTGCACATAAACTCGTATACAAGCCTTCAACTTGCCCCTCCATCTCCTCCTTATTGACTACATACCACCTTAACAAGCCACTAAGATCCAAAAAACAATGATGCGAAAAGCTGAAAAACCTAACCTTGCAGCTGGTCAAATGCTGTACTCGTTTAATGTCTCAAAACAATGGAATGCTCTCTCACCGTCTATCAAAACAATCAGTAATTCTGCTGTCTTTAAGAAGTCTCTCAGATCACACCTCTTTTCTCCCTGGCAATGTACTTATGCCAAAATAGTACCTACTGACACCTTATCCACTACTAGATCCCTCTACAATTTCACTACTTAGGAGTTTTTTCTGACTTGCTGAATTCAACTGCTTATGCCTGCAAAACTTCAACAAGTACCAATCAAAACTGCTACCCTACCTGACTAACTCCATCCTCAGTGATCAAATTGTACACAACGTTGATGTGTAATGTTTGTAAATAACTTGTAACATTGTGTTTAATATTTATTTCCATGCATTGACACTGTATATACACTGCATATTGCGCTTTTTCTTGTATGTACTAGTAATGTTATATGGAGCTTTTCTCCCCTTGCCACTACTGAAAATGGGCTCACCTAGGCCCATTACATTTTTCACAGTTAAATGAAATAAATAAATAAAACAAATATTAAATTGTTGTTGAAGCAGAGCTCTTCTACTTAAAGTTTATGATTTGGAAAATAGGTCATGGAGGAATAATATAAGAATTTTTGGACATCTAGACAATATTGAAGGTAATAGTATGGTGACTTGTTTTAACCTCTTGGTTGCCTCAAGTTTTAGATTTCCTGAGGCTTTATTTTATGGTATTGAAAGGGTACACAAATCCATAAAGTCTTCTTTAACTAATAATAATATTTCAGCTAAATTTGTAGTTGTAAAATTCCTTTCTATCCAGGATAAGGAACTAGTTCTTAAAACTGCATGGTCCAAGTCACCTATTAAAATAAATGACAGCACCATTCATTTTGATAATGATTACTCAGCTGCAGTTATCTCTAAAAGGAAACGTTTCTTGTCTTTGATTAGGGAACTTAAAAGTAGACAAAGACTCATCTTTTGTTTCTTGCTAAACTGAAAATATTTTTAGCTGATGGACCCAAAACATTTGATGACTTGTAAACAGCTGTGACAAACATTAGATCCAATAAAATTTAGACAAAATTGAAGACATGGAATGGGCTAGTGCTTCTCTGAAGAGATTTGCAGACAATAATGCCTGGAAATCAACTGATAAAAAAAAAAAAAAGAAATAGAAAAACAATTGACCTTTTCCATAATTTATTTTGTTTTTTCCCCTTTATTTTCTGTTTGCAAAGGGAAGCTTTTTTTAATTCATTTGATCTGTTTTGCTTTGGCATTTTGGAAATTTCTTGCAGATGCTTTCAACACAAGGTTATTTTTTTTTTAAGAGTACAGAGTGTACGTGAATTGGGAATATTTAAAAGGTTTATTGACATTTGTTGATTGCTTTGTTTTCCTTGTCTTATTTTATTTGATAAATGAAACAGTATATTTTACTTGACATTCATCATAACTTTTCAATCTCTTTTGTAGTAAATTGTAAGCTTTAGGATTAATTAGGACTTAAACATTACCGTACTTCAGTTTGCCATTGCAGGCATGAGCCCTTTTTCAACTACGTGTTATAAATGGCATAGTTATTTTTGGCTAGAATTTGATTTCTTCATCTTAAAACTTTGGTATCTGAAGACATCAGTCATGAGCTGTCTTGAATTCTGAAAGGTCCTGCACAAACCTGCTTAGTTACGGAGCTAACAGGAAATGCTACATGAACTTTAACTTAGCAGTAAGTCAACAGGAAGGAATGTTGCAATAATGATAAAGGAACATAACAGTGCAAAACAGAAATAAGATTTTATCTTTCAGTATGTATACATATATATATATATATATATATATATATATATATATATATATATATTTTTTTTTTTATTATTATTATGTTTTCTTTTGTTATTGTGTTGACTCTTGTTTACTCTCAATGTGTTTTATCATATATAACTCTAGCTTTCCTGTAGTTCTGAGTTGAAATTGAGTTAGACTACCTGTCATTAACAATTTATTCTAGTAAATATATTTTAAGTAACAGGAGTAATTAAATAATGGTTCAGTGATTGAAAAACATGTTGAATCTATATTATGATTCTATTGTAGGAAACTAAAGGTTCCAATAAAAACTGCTCATTTTAAACCTTAAAAATTTCAGCACTCCTTCCCAAAGCAAATGAGGTTTGGCAACAAACCAATTTGTCCAGGGACATCTTCAGTAGGGGGGTAGATAATATGTTAGTGGGAGTTAGGAGGGTGGGGGGGGTTGAAAGGTTTAAATAGAAGGAGGGATGACTGGGAAGAAATGAAGTAAGGGTGTGGAGGGGTTTAGGAGTTTTAGGCAAGTGTAACTGGGTAAGGAATCACAATTTGGCATGAACTTGCTAGTGTGAGTTTACATCCAAGTTGGCCTGTAGGTACTGCTGATACAAGTAGGCCTTGGATTAACAATGGTTCGTATGAGGGCTTAAGTGTCAGTATATACATAGTAGCAGTATTATATGTAGCAGAGGTGCAGTTATTATCTTCATATTTTTTTTTGTGCTTTCGGTTAACTGTAGGCTGTTTAAGGGTTTTTGTGTGTGCTTTCGGTTAACTAGGCTGTTTAAGTGTTATTGAGGGGTAAGGTTGGTGAACAGAGCTGATTGGTAAACTGGAGCAACAGAGACATGTGGATTTCCAGTTGTGGATGTGTATTATACTGTCATTGGAGGTAAAGAATGGTCTGTTTGATTGGCTGGGCAATTGCTTTATGCTGGAGCTATGTTTTGTGATTATTTTAGTGTTCTGGGCTGACTTTTGGGATGATTTATTCTTTCTCTTTCTCTTTTTCTTCCAAAATGGTTGCATGTTCTTGCTGTCTTCTACCCAGTAACTAGTCTGAAGGGCATCACTCTGGTGTTGACTGTCAGCTGCATGTAACTGATAGGCTATACAAATTACTGTATAGTGATGTAGGATTGATCTCTTAAAACTGAGATTTATTTTTTTTTTTTCTCATCCAAAATTTATCCTGTGCAAGCTTCGGATAAGTAGTCTGTTTCCATGAGCCCTGCTTGAGACTCTTAAGTTTATATGCAGATAAGGTCTATATCCGGCCCTGTCCACTCTAGGAGTATTGATTTTCAAGCAGTTATTCAAAGGAGGAATGTGATCCAAAAAAAAAAAGATTTGGGAAACGCAGATAGTTAGGGAATATGGCTTGGATGACGACAAGTGGCTGGTGGGTTGGCTGGTGGGTATAATGTGCTCGGCTGTGTGTGTGTGAGTGAGTCTGTGAGTGTAGCAAGTGTGGGTGTGTCTGTGTGGTTGTTGAGCTAAAGGTGTTGCCCAGCTACATTTAAAGTATTGCTTTGTTGTTTTCACTTTTGCTTTCGGACATATTGCAGTTGAGGCTACTGTACTTTTTTGTCAGGTCATGGTGTCTTTAAGTGCTTAAGGCACCTGTATCAGTTGGCTGAGTTGGGAATCGTTGATGTTGGGGGATTGGAGTGGTCGCTCACTGAGGTAATTTCTACAGCTAAGCCATGAATGTTTTTGCGGGCCCAGAGAGAGGTGAAGCGAGGTTGCACACAGGAGCTGTGTACACGCTGATGAGCACAGAGGCATGGCTGTACTACTGGCCGCACTGATTTCATGGAAAGCACTTCTCTCAGCTCTCCTGTATTGGTGCAAAGGAGACTGGGGGCAGGCATGCACTGTTTTGCTGCTTAATGCTTTTGCCGCGCGGTGTCGGTGTGCACTTTTGTGGTTGATTTGTGATCATGGTTGTCAAAGATAAGTGGCAGGTTATTGCTACAGGATCATGAAAATGGAGAGTCTTAAATTTATTTGGTGCCGGACCCACATCTGTCAAGCTTCTGAGGCCTCTGGCATGTAGTTTTCTGCATGGAGGTTGTTCTCAGTTGTCACGGTAAGTATTTGATTTATTGTGCTACTGTATCTTCATATTTTATTTTGCTTTGTGTAGTACAGTAGAACTGTATATATTCTGGAGGGCTACATAGCTTAGGATGGAGGGTGTAATATTTTCTCTACTTAAGTTTCACTGCATGTTGCTTGCAACTGGGTATGTGGGTGTGGTGAAGGAGGATTTGCAGTGCAGTGTGGTTCTGGTTGATATGATTTGACACATCTTCAATTTCCACTTCCAATGGATAAACTGTTATTGCATAAGTTACAATTAATACTGTTGATTTCTACTTGCCTCAACTCTAACATTGATTCCTATTCCAAATGCTACTCTCTTGCATGCATTGCTAGCACAGTAGAATAAGACTATACAAAGCAACTTTTTGGACTGTTATATAGTGTTTCCCTACAAGAGTCGAACTAAAAATTATTATAACTCACAGCTTAAATGGCAAGGTAAAAGAAAACAGTATCAGAGTAGATTTAAATACATATGGATTTCTACCTATGGCTTTACTAAATCTCTGTAAACAATTTGTTAAAGGTTTAATAGTTTGTTTCTCACCATGTCCTTCTTCAGTAAAATGCTGATTTCACACAGTTACAGTCTTGTCTAGATTGCTTGCTCCAAAAGGCTGGGAGATGTGGTGTTTCATTTGGAACTTGGCAGGCTTATGTACTGGTGCTTTTAGAGTGGGGGTCACTGGTGCTGGTGCCTTTAGTGTGTGAGGGATTGTTCATGGTATGGGCTGCTTCATGTAGGAAAGATCGTGGCACATTGGTGTTGAGCCAGGGTCAGAGGTTTATGAAGGGTCTTTGCTTGGTAGTTTGTGAAATGTCTTGCACAGTAGAACTAAACTATTAAAGTTATAGTCTCAGAGGAGTTGCATGTGTCTTTTCTTTACAGATGTTGGTTTGGTGTGGGCTGCTTTAGCTGTTGGAAGCTGTTGGAAGGCTACCCAGTGAGATCGCAGAATGTGTACCACTCTCTGGTTGGAAGAAGGTTGGTCTTATTGTGAGATGGACGTTACTGCAAAGGATGTTTGGCCTTTGTGGTGGTGCACAGAGATGTCACAGGTATGGACATATTTCATGTATGCATTTAGGCTGGTCAGAGTTTGTGTGGTATGAGAGTAGTGCTGTGACAGGTAGGGTTGCGACATGTCAGGAGTAGGGTGAGACAGGTGCTGGGTAATTATGGGTAAATTGTGGCTGTCTGCAGGTGGGTCTGAGGTATACTGTGGTTGGATTGTACTTGGGTTTTGGCGGACTGATTACCTAAGCAAGCATCAGGGGTAGGGAGCTTATGCCAAGATGACAGGCTTGGAATGGGGGAGTTGTGTGGATAACTTGAGTTAATTGATATGATGGGGCTCAACATCTGCAATCAGGAATTCCAAATAGTGGACTACGGCTTGGGAGATTTGAGCTGTGCTTTGCCTAGGGATGAGGGACAACCGGATGTTATGCTTATGAATTTTTATATATATATATATATATATATATATATATATATATATATATATATATATATGTATCTTATAGGTTCACAGGTAGGTACTAGGCTATCGACCCAAGGGCCTAAGTAAGCCTAGCCAACAAGGTTCTCTAGCTTACTCCACCCAAGAAAGTTAATTTCCTCTGCTCCTGTCGAGCAGACCCACAGAAGTGATCCCCAGAGTGTATTTCCTCTTTCCCATCCACTCATCAAGAATTTTCTTGAAGAGTGCTAATGAGGAACTTTGCTTGACATAGATGGGTAGCTTGTTCCAGAGTATAGGCAGTCTCTGGGACAGGAATCTATCCCTCCAGCATGTCCTGTTTATTGTGATGACAAGGTTTAGGTCCTTAGAGCATGTAGCTTAGAGGGATTGGGATTTCTTTAGGTGTAGCATGTCCAACAGCTCTGGATTTAACATAGCTTTATATGTTAGGCAGAGATCTCCTCGGAGTAGGTGATATGCTACAGAGTAAAGCTGGAGTTTTTGAGACAGTCAGTGTAGGGCATCTGTTTGAGGCAAGTAAAAATCTTTATGAGGTACTTCTGTGGCCTTTCCAGCTGCTGCAGATGTCTTGTGAGGTACATTCCAAAAGGAGAGTTGTACTCTATAATGGGTCTATTGAATGCTGAGTAGAGGGAAACAATGACCTCTTTTTTCCTGGATGAGAATCCTTTTGTGATGAGGTGTGCCACATAGAAGGATTTCCTGACTACTGTGGCGATGTGATTATCAAAGGAGAGACTACTGTTCACCTGGGTCTCAAGGTCTCTTATCACACATCTGGCATTAAGTAGACTGCCATTTATGTGGTAGTTCATGGGTAAAGAGTTTTTACCAAAGGGGATGACAATGCACTCTTTGGCATTGAGCTTAAGGCCATGCCTCTGACACCAGGCATCTGTCTCAGTGAGGCCCTTCTGTAGGATGTCGACATTATTTGGGGACTCGACTATGGCTCCTAGTTTGCAGTCATCTGCGAACTTCATTAGCCAGAGGCCTTCTGTGTTAGCCTGTACTTCAGAGAAGTAGATACCAAACAGGAGAGGTCCCAGGACAGAACCCTGTGGTACTCCATTTGTCACTGGTTTGAAGTCAGATTTGGAGTCTGCAACATTTACAGTGTGGGTTCTTTCAGTGAGCCAGTTGGCAACCCATCTTGTGACGTAGGGATTTATACCTAGTTTAGTGAGTTTAGTTATAATTCCAGAATGGGAGATGGTGTCAAAAGCCTTGGCGAGGTCAAGATAGGCTGTGTGAACCACCTTACCCTCATCTACGGCTTTGGTGACTGCCTCAAAGAAGCCGATCAGGTTCAGAAGGCATGATCTGCCTTTCACAAACCCGAACTGTGTGGGGTCCTGAGTTTGGAGGTTACCAATGTCTTTGTTTATGAGTTCCTTGATGATACGTTCCATGGCCTTGCAGACCAGGCTTGTCAGTCTAATAGGGCAATAGTTCCCAGGATGAATGGTGGCTCCCCCTTTGTGGAGTGGGATAACTGTTGCTGTGCACCATTCAGTGGGCAGAAAGCCTGACGTGAGACTATGGTTGAACATGGTGCTTAGGTGGGGAGCCAGTTCATTCTGAAGTTCGTGTAAAACACAGCCTGGGATGTTGTCCGGTCCCATGGATGATGTGTTTTTGGTTTTAGAGAGTGCAGCTTTTACCTGCATAGATGTGATTACAGGGACTCTGCATTCTTCCTGTATACATATGGGTCCTTTAGGGGATGAGAGGGGGGTAAAGTTAGCACTGAACCTATCTTCCAGGATGTTGGCAATATCAGTTGGTTCTGTAATTTTCATGCCGTTGTGCTGTAACTCAGAGCAGATCTGGTTGTTGCCATTGAGATTCTTGACATAGCCATAGAATGCTTTGTGGTTGCCCTTAGAATCAGTGGCAATTTTGTTTTCATAGCTAACATTGGAGGATCTTATAAGGGATCTCAGCTTCTTACTGAGGCTGACCAGGGAGCTCCTCCACTCATGAGATTTTACTCTCTTTTGCAACCGTTTCTTCCTTCTATTGTAGAGTTTGTTTATGGCAGGGGAACACCAGATCGGCTTCCTTTTTTTGGAGGATAGTGTCTTGGTTCTGTTTGGGATAGCACGATCCATGCACTTATGTAAGTGCTTATAGAGTGCATTTGTGTAGGATTTAGCAGTCTTAACTGTATTGTCCGTCTGCATGGGTGTCATGAAGTTCACCACTTCTGTCTTAAGAAGCATGAAGTTGTCTTTGGAGAAATTTTTTACCATGGTTTCCTTAATGGTGGGTGGCGGTGGTATGCGGATATCTAGGGTGATTAGCTTTTGGTCAGATCTGACCAACGAGGAGTTGACTTCAGGTTTGGAACACCGGTCACTCATGTTGCTAATGATTAGGTCTAGGATATTGTTGCCCCTGGTGGGGGTGTGGATAAGGTGATACAGGGCACTGGAATTTATGAATTCCAGAAAGCTTTGAGCAAAAGAGTTGGTACATGAGTAGTTTTCCCAGTTAATGGTGAGATAGTTGAAATCGCCCATTATTAGGGTATTTGGTTGAACCCTAATATTTTCCAGCATATCAAGAAAAGTGGAGTGGGAATCCTGGGGCATGGTGGGGAATCTGTAGCAAGCTAAAATTTGGATTGCAGTTTTGCCCAGAGTTAGTTGCACTTGGATAACCTCGGGTGTATTATGCTGTGCAACTAGCCTGGAGGTGTGGATATCCTTAATGAATATGGACACACCTCCACCTTTGGTGTTCTGGTCCAGGTTAGATGGCTGAAAAGTGTGGTATGAGTTATAGCCTAGTAATGCAGGGGTACTCTCTAGAGCCTTGAACCAGGTCTCAGTCACTGCACATGTATCAATGTTCTCCATTTTAAGGAGTGCCTCAAGTGAGTGCATTTTGAGATTTAGACTTCTAGCATTGAGTAGCATTACCCTCAGTTTTTGCTTGCCTGTTCCTGTTATGGTGGTGAATTTGTCATTTGGACCTTGCCTAAAAAGGCACTATAGGGGCAGCAAAACACTTAGCCAGTATCCAGGACCCCCAGGGGTGACAGGTGCAGGTCATCTCTGGCAAAGCATCATGGTTTGTCGACCATGTCATCCCAGGCAGACAGATACTGGATCACCTTAGAATGACACCAGAAGCTTAGCCAATTGTTGAAGCCAATCATTTTGTCCTTGTACTGCGGTATCATTCTGGGTGATGGCAAGATGCTACTCAGGGCTAGGTTCATACCTACCTGGGCTACAAGATCAGAGAGCTATTCCATGTTTCTTTTCATGTAATCCAGGGAGGTACATCTCAGGTCATTCACACTAAAATGGACAATGACAGAGTCATATTTGTACTTGTTGTGGAGTGACCTGAGTGCATGGGTTATGTGGCGCATCCTGGCACCCAACAGGCAGCTGACAGTAACCTTCTCCTTGTTTAGCTGGGTGAGTGGGACATCAGTGTGCCTGACTATAGAGTCACCTATGACTAGTGTGTTGGGTACGTTGTTTTGCCTTATGGGCTGTGGTTTATTGGCACACTGAGTCTGTGGACTATGTGTCATTTGGGTTGTGTTGGAGGGTGGAGGCTACTTGCGTTTCTGCTTTGGAGGCCTGTGTTGCTTGAGCAGATTATTATTGAGAGCCTCTGTGAATGTTTTTCTGTTTCTATGTGTAGATTTTGGTGGTGTAGGTTTAGTGGGACTATGTGATGAGTGTGGTGTGGTGCAAGTGTTTATCTTCTCCTCTTGACTGTCATGCTTAGTCTTGGTTGGAGAGAGCTTTACCTCCAGTTTGGCTAGATAAGTGCATCTCTCACAGTTTGTGGTGTTGGGTGGTAGGAGGAGAGGGTTGTCTGTGTACATGAGGCAATTGCTAGATTGCCCCAAGATGCCCAGATTTATCAGATAGACAGGAGAGAACACTGGGAGCTGACCATTGCACATGCCTGAATAAAAAACTACTTTCCTCTAGACAAGTGAGGAAAGTGAGTATAAGAGCTGTTTTTCTCTAAGCAAGTGAGGAAAGTAAGTACAAAAACTGTTTTCCTCTAGGTAAAGAGGAAGGTTGAGTGATATAGTAATTTGTAGCTTATTTAGTGCTAACAACAAGTTCTAAACAAGTGCTGAGCACGAATAAGCAAATTCAAGTGCTAAAACTAAGAATCTGTACATAGATCTTGTGGAAGATAGGCTACCCAGTGCTTACCACTTCCACTGATAAGCTAGAATGCTTCCCTCCAACACAGAAAGGCTTGTGGGGCTCAGAAGCTTACACGCAGTCCTGGATACAGCAAATCTGTATCTGGGCTAGACTAGTTACAGGAAAGGCAGGAAACAAGCTTAGAATTCTTTTTTTTGTTGGTAAAGTGGAAAGGGAGAAAGAAGAAACAGAAGATAATTAAAAATTAAGGACCTAAGTGGCTTGCCCTTCACAAATGTTCTCTCTGTATTAGGTAGAATGAGCTAGTGACACTAGAGTGTAATAGAGCTGCAATAGAGCTAAACAGATTGGACTGGTAGGAGTGTCTGAAGTCAAATTATGATCTCACTGTACTCGGTTGAGTGAGCAAATGAGACAGACCCAGGAGGAGTGTTCAAACACAAATTTACAGGAGGGGTGGGCAATTCCAAAGCCACCAAGATTAATACCAAAACATGAATAGGGAAGGAGGGTGGGAAACTAACTGCGGAGAGAGAGAGAGGGAGACCACAGTATTCTATGAAACAATTAAATAGAAAAATAAAATGCAGTGCAATCTTTAACACTGCAAGTTTGTACTTAACTCAGCTAGTAATGCAGTTGATTGTAGGTATGTAGCAGAAGCCAAACAACTCAGATATTTTTTTTGCATGGTGGCTTGGTTGCAGAAGGATGCTGTCTTGGCTTTGTCAGTCTTGGTACATTTTGGATTGTGGGGGAATGAGATGAAGGGTGTTTTCGGCGGTAGAGAAAACGTGTCATTCCATAAGTCAAGAAGATCAGGAGAAGCAATTTTCTCATTAAGGTATGGGTATTGCATCAGTGGTCATTTCTTGCAGTTGTGCAGAACATAATACATGGGGGGTATCTTTGGTTGGGGGAGTGAATGGGTAGAACTCTTCGCCTCTTATAGAGGAAGGGATTGTGTAGGTTTGGAATAGGAAGGTGGAGGTGGTTAGGTTATTGGGGTTTTCTTTGATGTTCATTATATTTGTCTAGAAGATGATGCAGTAAGTATAACAATAGGTAGGGGTTGTCAGACCATGGAAGGTATTTTTTTTTTCTGGATAGGTGAGGAACCTACCATCCTGCCATAGGATGGTTAACTGGTTATGTTGTAGTTAGGAGGTTTAAGTAAGGCTTTGTTTTGGGACTCCTAGCATGGGGCCTTGTGGGGTTAAGCTTCCTTAGGTGTTAAGTAAGTAGTGCATGGTAGTTGGGTTACAGCAGGATTCTGCCTTGCCCTTGTCAATATTGCTAAGTGGAAGGGGGTGGAACTGCGGAATATTTGTGGGTGTCATGGAAGTGTGTGGGTAGGTATTCAGCATTACAGGTGACAGATGGGGAAGACATGTTGGTTAATTGGTTTGTTTCAAGGGTTAGGCAGAAGTTATACAGATTAAGCAGGGGTTGGTTAGCAGATGTTTAGAGTTTGTTCTGTATTGGGTGTGAAGGTGACGCTTTGGAAAGGAAAGTTTTAAAGGGGAAACCCAAGTACAAGCAGTGCATTAAGGATGTTGTTCAATTTTGGTAGCTTCGCCACATTGTTATGGGGGTTTGCATTGTTTGCCAATGTGGGTTGGGGCATGCTTTTGGGGATTGGTTTCTGGCTTGTTCGTCAGAAGGATAGGACATCTGAAGGAGGGATGTGGGGCTTTGAGATTGGTCAGTTTAGCAGGCTTCATAGTTTTAGCAGAGGGAGTCGGGAAATAGGGTCCATTTTCACTTAACTGATGTGACAGTGGTATGATTTGATGGTGCTGTTAGACAAGGTGTGTCAGGTTAGGTTAGAAGGGTTAGATGTTTGTTGCAGGATTCATGGGTAGTTTTTACAAGTAAAGCATATGGTATGGGTGTGGCAGCCATCAGGGGGTAGGAGATCACTGGGATGGATTGTTGGGTTATTTGGTTCAGGTTTGTTAAGGTGAGGCATTCCAGTGGGCAAGCATGATTTAGCTGCAATGACTACAGTTCCATGGGTGACAGGGTTATGTTAATTTACAAAAATTTTAGAAGGGAGTTATGCCGGAAGGGCAGGTGGGATAAGATGAAGATTTGTGGATGCTGCCCATTGTTAAAGTAATTTGGTTGGAAGGGATGGTGTTGGTATATGGAGGGTCATTGGCCTACAGCTTGTGTGGTTATTGCTTCATGGATGTATTGATGGCAGTTACTAAGGGGCTTTGGTTCCCAAATGCTTTATTGCTTTATAATGGATAATGGGTTCAATGGCAGGATTACTAGGTAATGGATCTATTAGTAAAGTAAATTTCATTGCGGTCATCAGTATCTCCATTGTGCAGAAAAGGGGCGGCAGTGAGGAATGATTGCAAATCACTGAACTTGTTTTGTTTTGGGTGACATTGGGCTTTTTAGAGTTTTGGTGGTACGTTGTCCTGGGGTGGTTTCTCTGGGAATGGGTTTAGTTTTGGATGGAGCTTTTGGTAGGTAATGATCTAGGAATCATGCTGAGGCTACTGTTGCTGGTTAGATAACCAGGAGTTCACACACTATACAGAGGTTATGAGGTTATGGTTTGTCATTTTAGCATTGTAGAAGGAGCGGGGTTTAATTTAGTTTTTTAGGTGATGGGATACTTAGGCTGTTTATGCGATAGAGTTTTGGGAGGTGATGACATGAATCCAGTTTGGCTAAAGAGGATGCTGTACACTGAATAACAGTGGGATTTATACCTTTGAGGGGTTAGGTTAGAACTTGGTAGGATAGAGGGGGAACAGCTTGGTCAGGCTGGTGGGCAGACAAGGACAGGCTTGCCCTCTTTTGTTCCCCCTCTGGTGTTTGGATGTTCATTTCAATGAGTTGGGAAAGGAAAGTGAGCATTTGGAGGCATTAAGTGGTAACTATAAGCGAGCAGAGGTAAGGGCGCTGCTTATTTGGTTGTAGGTGTAATCCAATAAATGGTATATGAAGTGAGTTGTGGGCTCTGCTTCATAAGTAAAGTGAGTGGAGGTATGGATGCTACATACTGGGTCAGGATGAGTAAGGTCACGCTGTCCTGACTTATTTGGTTGGATGTGTAATTCAATAAATGGGCTATTAAGTGAGTTGTTGGATGCCGCTTCATAAGTAAAGTAAGTGAGTGGAGGTAAGGACGCTATTTACTGGGTCAGGATGAGTAAGGTCACACTATTCTGATTAACATTACATGGATGTTTATACTGTGATTAAAGTCAGCGATGTTCAATTGTAATTAATAAATGTTGGTTATCAAAGATATGTTATGGAAATTTAATAAAGGTTGTCAAACGTCATTCGGTGTGATGTGTTTATTGAAGGGGACCAGAACAATGATTACCGAATGCCGGAAAACCCTAATGTATAGACGAGTAGCACTCTGATTGTAGGTTTGTTGTGCCATGGAAATCTTTTCATAACTGAATGCCAGTGTCAGTTTAATGACTCAGGGAAAAGTGGATATAGTACAATATCATGCTATAGTAATGTCCTTGTGTCAGTAAATAATATATTTATCTTGACACAGACTACATTAAAATAAAATATAAATGGTCAGTCACAATGTATGATTGTAGAAGTTATTTGTTGAGTAGATTTTATGTGCTGTAGAAATAAAATAGCTTGAACATGTTATCAAGTTGTAAGGAATATAATATAATATACTTCCTAGCTTATGGTGCTTTAATAAAAAAATTCTAATGGTCCCAACTAATAGCTACAGTGTTTCTTTGAAAGACTGTATATTGTATTTTATGTTGCTAGCACTTATAATCGGCTACTTAGCACAATTTTCTTGCTTCAGGGAATAATAAGTGCTTCATAACAAAATGTTTGAAGTTTAATTGGTTATAATAATGATTTGCTTGATACTTTATTTCTAAATTGTAGAGGTTGCTGATTCTATAACTTAATTTATACAAATTTTGAGATGCTCTGTATGATTCAAAGGGTAAGAGTGTGTTGGTTATTTTATGTCGTATCAAGGACAATGCAAGATCTTGCTCTAAAATTTAAGTTGTTGCATGTAAGGTTTAATTTATTTGATTTTCTGATGTTTTTATAACTTAAAATATAAAAGGATAATTTGTTTGAAGAAATCTTTGTTATATATTCTTTAATTATGTATTAACTGCTATAAAGAAAGTTAATATTCATTCCTAAAGTAACAAATAAGTAAATTAAACACAAAGCATGGTAATACTCCTAAAATGGCTTTGCTTTTTAAGCTATTACAACCCAATCAATCTTAAAAAAATGGGTTGTTTTTCATTTCTTAATCCTAGTCATATGAACTTGTTATTAGTTGCACACTAACACAGCAAATGATGATATATTATGGGATTATGTATTCCACCAACAGTTTAACTAAGCATTATAATCTGAATATACATGTGTACCAGATGTACTATTTAATATAGGTGGTATTTGTGGCTCCTGACTTTCATATGCCTGCAAAACCGAATGACTAAATGCACTGCTATGCCTTCATGTAAATATGTTCAGTGCTAGCTAATGACACTGAATACATAAAATCAAAAGGTTGTGCAGATACTCATGCAAGATCTTAGATTGTCTGTAAGGATTATTTTGTTTAAACTTATTTGTTAAAAAAAGGTTTGTGCTTAATAAACATGTTAACTTAGGAAGAGTCGGATGTTTTCTATAGATAATTATTACTTATCTCTTATTGGTGCATTACATTTTGTGATAGATTGGTTAATTGAAAGGAAATTTCGGTTGGTGAGAGATGTTACTATGTTTAGATGTATTCTGTCTTTTTTTCCCTCCTTTTTCAATGGGTGCTCTGTTGTGTAAAATATGTGCGTTTATCATATTTCTATTTGACTCAGGCTATCGTTTACAAACCTGGTCTGATTCAGAAGTTCTGTTCCTGTATTGGCTTTGCTCTGAACATCTTAGACATGCAAGCTGGGAGTTGTGGGAAGACCTAGCATTACTATGCTATCGGTTTTGTCTCATTGGTAATTAAGTTATTGGACAACATATTTTGATGGAATGTATTTGATTACTGGATCCTTTTAATATGTCGATACATATGGGCTGATCATTTGATGGATGCAGGCTAATGTATTGTTCAAAGGTTCATGGGTTCATAGGTATGTACTAGGCTAATGGCCCTGGGGCCTTTACAAGCCTAGCCCATAGAAGTGCCCTGGCTTTGTGCCACCCATTGTTAGTATTTCCCAGTGCCTCTACCAAGTAGAGCCACTGAAGTGATCCCTGGGGTGAACTTTCTATTTCACATCCACTCATCAAGATTTCTCTTGAAGAGGACTAGTAAGGTGCTCTGCTTGAAACGTATGGGAAGTCTATTCCAGAGCATGGGCAGTTTCCGGGTTATGAACCTGTCCCTCTAGCATGTTCTGTTGATTGTGGTAATGCGGTTGAAGTCTCTGGAGCATGTGGCATGGAGGGATTGGGTTTTTTTTAGATGTAGCATTTCTAACAGAGCTAAGTCAGACATGGCTTTGTAAATAAAGCAGAGATTGCCTCTTAGTAGGCAATATGAGACAGAAAATATCTGAAGGTATTTTTGTCTGTCCATGTAGGACATGTGTTTAAGGCCTAGGATCCTCTTCATGAGGTACTTTTGTGACCACTCTGGGTGTTGCAGGTGTCTAGTGAGGTACATGCTAAATGGGGTATTATATTCTATGATTGGTCTAATGATGGAAGAGTAGAGAGAAATGATGACCTCTTTCTTCCTGGATGCAAAACCCTTGGTAATGAGATGTGCCACATAGAAGGACTTTCTGACCACAGTGGGATTGTGGTGGTCAAAGGAGAGGTTGCTGTCAACCTGTGTCCACATATCTCTTATAACGCCTTGAGTGTTCAGTGGGCTCTCATTGATGTGGTAATTAGTGGGAACTGAGTTTTTCCCAGAGGGGATGGTGACCCATTTTTTGGCATTAAGCTTAAGGCCATGGTTTTGACACCAGTCATTGGTCTCAGTTAGGACTTTCTGTAGGATTTCTGCATCACTTGGTGAGTTAATAATGGCTCCCAACTTGCAGATGACTGCAAATTTGGTCAGCCAGAGTACCTCTGTGTTGTCCTGGACTTCTGAGAAGTAGATGCCAAACAGGAGAGGACCCAGGACCAATCCCTGTGGGATTCCACTCATGACTGGTTGGCAGTCTGACTTGAAGTCCACCATTTTCATACTGTGTGTTCTATCTGTGAGCCAGTTTGCAACCTATCTAACGATACAAGAGATGATGCCTAGTTTGGTGAGTTTATCAATAATTCCTGAGTTAGGAATGGTATCAAAGGCCTTGGCCAGATGGAGGTAGGCTGTATGAACTGCCTTACCTACATCCACTGTTCTGGTGACTGACTCAAAAAAGTCAACCAGGTTGAGTAGGCATGATTTACCTTTCACAAAACCAAATTGTGTGGGATCTAGAGTTTGTAGATTCCCTATATCCTTGTTATTTAGATCCATGATGATACACTCCACAGCTGTACATATCAGACTCATCAGGCTAATGGGGTGATCATTTCCAGGGTCTGTAGTGCACCATTTGGTAGGGACAAAGCCTGAGGTGAAGCTGTGAGTGAACAGAGCAGACAGATGTGGTGCCAGTTAACTTTGTAATTCATGTAGAATACAGCCAGGGATATTGTCGGGTCCCATGGAAGCTGTATTCTTGGCCTTAGACAATGCAGCTTTAACCTGTGCTGCAGTAATGCAGGGTGCTTTGCATTCTTCTGTTACTGAGATTGGTCCTTTAGAGGGGGTGAGAGGGTAAAGTTGGCACTGAACTTTTGGCCAGTATGTTGGCAATATCTGTTGCCTCAGTATAGGAGGCACTATTGTGCAGTAACTCAGAGCAAATCTTGGTATTGCAGTGGAGATTCTTGATATAACTGTAGAAGGCTTTCTGGTTATTTTAGTGTCTGCCACAATTCTGCCTTCATAGCTAGCTTTAGAAGTTTTGATAAGGGATCTCAACTTTTTGTTGAGGCTAATATGGTAATTTTTCCAGTCTTGGGACTTCACCTTTTTCTGCAACAGTTTCTTCTTCTGTTGTAGAGTTTATTAATGATAGGGGACTACCAGACTGGCTTCCTTTTATTGGAGGAGAGTGTCTTGGTTCTGTTGGGTATGGCTAGATCTATGCATACAGTGCATTGGTGTATGATTCAGCAGTCATGCATCCATTTTCCATTGGTAAGGGTGCAGTGAAGTTAGCCATCTCTGTTTTTAGGAGTCCAAAGTCAGCTTTGGAGAAGTTTGTCGTGCTAGATATCTATGTGGGGGGAGGGGTGGCAATGTGGATTTCCATGGTGATTAGTTTGTGGTTGGATCTAACCAGGGAGGAATTGACTATTGGTGTAGAGCAACGGTTGTCAGTGTTAGTAATAACCAGGTCAAGGATGTTGCCTCCTCTAGTGGAGGTAAGAATGAGCTGGTCCAGGGCATTGGAATTAATGAATTCCAGGAAGCGTTGGACCAGTGTATTGGTGCGTGAGTAGTTTTCCAAGTTGATGGAGGGGTAGTTGAAGTCTCCTATTATGAGAGTGTTGGATTGGACCTTGAGAGATTTCAGGGTGCTTAGGAACATGGAGTGAGAGTCTAGGGACATGGTCAGGGACCTATAGCAGGCTGTGATCTGAATTGCAGTCTTACCCAATGTTAGTTTACCTGAAGTATCTCAGATTTATTATGCTGGGCTACTAGTCTGGAGGTGTGCATATCCTTTATGAATATAGAGACACCACTGACTTTGGAGCTTTGGTCCATGTTTCGGGACCAGAAGGTGTGGAATGAGTTATAGCTTGGTAGCACAGGGGTGCTTTCTGCCGCTTTAAACCAGGTCTCCATTACAGCACTAATGGCAATGTTCTGCATTTTGAGGAGTGCTTCAAGCAAGTGCATCTTGAGATTTAGATTTCTAGCATTGAGCCGCATGACCCTCAGATTGCATTTATTTATAGCTGTTATGGTGGTAATTTGGTCTTTGGAACACTGCCTAAAAAATGCACTATAGGGGTGGCAAGAGCCTTAGCCAGTACCCAGAAACCCAGGAGTGACAGATGCAGGCCATCTGTAGCAAGGCATTGAGGTCCGTCAATCTTGTTATTCCAACCAGAATGATACTGGATCCCCTTAGAATGACACCAGAAACTTAGCCAGTTGTCAAAGTCAATCATTTTTTGTTTGTACTGTGGTATCATTCTAGATGATGGTAGGATACTGCTCAGGGCTAGTGTCATACCTGCATTTGCCACATAATCTGAGAGGTCCACCATGTCTCTTTTCATGTAGTCCAGAGAGCTGTATTTCAGGTCATTCACACCCACATGGACAATGCCAGAGTCATAATTGTACTTGTGAGTGACCTGAGTGCGTGTTATGTGTCAGATTCTGTCACCTGATAGACAGCTGACTGTTACCTTTGCCTTATTCAACCTAGTGAGTCGGACATCTGTGTGCCTCACTATTGAGTCACCTATGATTAGTGTATTGGGCAAGATGTTTAGCTTTAGGGGCTTAGGTTGAGGACCACGCTGTGGAGGTGAGCTATGTGTCCTGTGGTTTGTGCTGTGTTGTGGTCGAGTGCATTTCTGTCTAGGAGGTCTCTGCTGCTTGGGTAAATTTCTATTGACTGCCTCCATGAAGGTGAGTGTGTAGTTTGTCTTTTTATGTGAGAGCTGTTGTAGTGGGTGTTCTGGAGGGCTATGTGTTCCATGTGGTATGGTGCCTGTGTTGACCTTCTCCTCTTGACCAGCTAGTCCGGTCTTGGCTGGAGAGTGCATAGCTTCCAGTTTGGTGATATAAGTGCATCACTCACAAGTCTGAGTGTTGGGAGGTAAGACGAGAGTGTTGCCTGTGTACATGAGGCAGTTGCTACACTTCCTCAAATGCCCAAGTACACCAGGTTAATAGGAGAAAGCACAGGGAACTGCAATTTAATCATGCCAGGAGGGGTGGTCATAACTACTAAGTACTGGAGCTATTTCTGTGAAGAACAACTAGTGCTGATGGCTCATAGGTGTGCTATAATAATTGCTACAACAACCTTTTGCTGTGCAAGTCGATTAGGCTATTTGAAGTGCAACAGAGAATGAACTAGCAAGATCTAAGGGAAAAACTGAAAAGCCGACTTTCTGGCACCAGTAATAGTTTACATCAGCTCAACGCTACTGGGTGAAGCTTAAACAAGTGCAAACCCATGCAAACGTGGGCTTTTAAACCAGAAAGTTGAAAGGGATGGAAAATTGCCCAAACCCACAACAAACTACAATTTCTGGGCCAGAAACCACTCCTCTTGTGGTAGATAGGCTACCTAGTGCTTACCACTACCACTGATAAGCTAGAAGGCTTCCCTCCAACACAGAAAGGCTTGGGGGGCTCAAACATTTACAAACAGTCCCAGGTACATCAAATCTGTATCAGGACTAGACTAGTTACAGGAAAGGCAGGAAACAAGTGCAAATGTGGACTTTTAAACCAGAAAGTTGAAGGGGATGGAAAAACTGCCCAAATGGCCAGTAAACTGCGGTTTCTGGGCCAGAAAACACTTTTCTTGTGGTAGATAGACTACCTAGTGCTTACCATTCCCACCGATAAGCTAGAAGGCTTCCCTCCAACATAGAAAAGCTTGGAGGGGGGCTCAGAAACATATTGAGTCAGTGATACTGTCTTACAGCTTTTTTGATGTCTTACATTTCTTCTGATTGCAGATGTAATGGGGGTACACTGGATTCTTATTTGCATTTTTGGATATTTGGTTAGGTGGTCCTTTTCTTGAGAAATAAACATTGCTGTATCTAATGCATGATTTGCATTTGGGTTGTACATGTCCTTGTCTTCCTCATGTATTTTCAGTTTTGAGATGGTGCATTCTTACTGTAGCTTTTCACTGTTCTATTGAATACCAGCAGCTTTCTTGCCTTGGCTGAGTCACAGATGTTTGCTTTTGAAGATATAATACCTGATGACTTTAGTTTTTTTTTCTTTAGTGATAGTATTTCTTATTTCCTGAATTGTCTATTTAAATAGATAATAGAAATTTTGTAGTTATAAATGTTGACTAATAATTTTTGACTTCATGAATTTGTTTAATGTAGATGATAACTATATTTTTATTTAAAATTTTATATGTTAAATGATTCATTATTAAGTGGTGGAGGTTTTAATGACTGTTGTTTGTTGGGTGGTTGATTTGAATAGTGAATGCTGCTCAAGTCTGGAGTACATAACTCTATGGAAGGTTTGGGAGGATATACAATTTTGGTTCTAATTTATCTTAATTATTTATGTTCTTTTTTGGTGTCTACTATATATTCAATGTTGAACTTCATTAATGTATGGATTATGATTGATCTATTATCTACTAATAGTCACACAAATGTTGATAGAGTGATGTTTGTTCATATGTACAAAACAAATTAATGGTCAAATTTTGTATACGCCTCTTAAATAACCAACATGTCTCATCCAAAATGTATATCCATTAATATTAATGATCTGAATAATGGTTGCAAGGGGGGAAGTTTACTTAAATACTTGAAACTACACAAATCTCATGTAGTTTTTTTTACAAGAAACACATCTTTTAGAGGAAGGCATAGATAAACTTAACACTAGACATTATTCTATATTATCTGATTCCCATCATTTCCAAAAGAAAAGAGGAATAGCTATTCTACGGACCAACATGTCTCATCCAAAATGTATATCCATTAATATTAATGATCTGAATAATGGTTGCAAGGGGGGAAGTTTACTTAAATACTTGAAACTACACAAATCTCATGTAGTTTTTTTTACAAGAAACACATCTTTTAGAGGAAGGCATAGATAAACTTAACACTAGACATTATTCTATATTATCTGATTCCCATCATTTCCAAAAGAAAAGAGGAATAGCTATTCTACAGAGTAATATTTTACCTCTTCCTAGAATTATTGATGTTTACAAAGATGACAAAGACATGTTTTGTTGTATTATTTTAGAAATTAACACAAATATATTTACTCTTATAAATATCTATTGGATTCCAGGAATTGGATCTAACACAGTGAAACAACACTTAAATAAGATTTCATATGTATCTAAAGGTAATATTATTCTAGCAGGGGATTTTTAACTGTATCTTAACTGACAAAGCTACTAATGCTTCTGGTAAAAGAAGAATTGTATCTTCAGCTAAAAAACTAAGAGACTTTATTGATACATACTACATGAGAGATATTAATGGGCATAGTTTAATTCAAACTAAAGGGGTGGCGAAAGCCAAATCACTATGGGCTTGGCTTATAAATGCCCTTGGGCAGATAGCCTAGTATGAACCTATGAACCTATGAACCTATAATGACTTTTCTGACCCAGGTTCACTGTTTTTTACACATTTGTCATGTAGACATGGCACTCATTCCAGAATTGACAGAGTATGTGTTTAAAATGAGCTGATTAACAGTTTGAATAAGATTAAAGTAATCTCTTGGACCACAATGCTATATCCTTTGAGTTAACAATTAGTACAAATTATTATGTACAATTTAAAAGAATCCTAGCCTACATAACTAAACTAAAATATTTTAAAGATTTTCTCACCTTGAAAATCCAAACTTTCATTAATCTTAACAGTATTCATGCTACATCTGAGATATACATATGGGACACACTAAAAGCTTATTTATATGGAAGAATTATTAATTGGTATTACAAGAAAAAAAAACAATTGAACAAGGATTTATGTGAGATGCAAATGAAACTTGATAATTTAAAATTACATAACCAAAAGGATAAAAATAATAAAGGAAAAGAAGAAATCAATGTGTTAAACACTATTTGGAAATGTTAAATCATAAGACCATGAGTAACTTAGAGAATTTTAAATTTACAAATTTCTCTGTTAACCTCAAGTTCTTTAATAATTTAGCTAATAAGAGCAATAGACTTAGCAAACTTAACCATAGCAAAGAGATTTATTCTCCTAAAAAAGAAAAATGTTACAGATCTATCTGATATATTGATGGAATGTAGAGAATATTTTAATAAAACCAATCAGAAACCAAGTATACAAGTATATTAGACTCTAAAGAACCAATAAGAGCCTTTATTAAAATATATCAAACATAAATTATCAAAATTACAAGCTGAATATTTAGACAAAGCTATCTCATTGTCTGAAATCCAACATGAAATAAATATGTTAAAACACATAAAGCCCCTGGTAATACTGCAATTTTTGCTGAAATGTATAAAATAATGCCCAAAGAAGCATTACTTTTATTACATAAAGTTTTTTCAACTTCCTATGACCTAGCCAATATTCCATCTTCTTGTAAATATACTGTCATTTCTCCCATATTAAAAGCTAATAAGGATCCTACTAAATGTTCCTCCTTCAGACCAATCTCTTTTTTAAATGTTGACTGCAAAATGTTTATGTGCATTTATGCTGCTAGGTTAAATAAATGTCTTTCAATTCAGGCTGATGAAGACAAAACAGGTTTTATTTTTAACAGGAACACATATGATAATTTAACCATAATTGACTCTGCTAAGAATTTAAAAGAAAATTTAACCCTGATTAGTCTGGATATAAATTGTGTTTTCAATTATGTTAATTTGTATTACCTTTTCTTTATCTTGGAAGAATAAACCTTTTCTAATAACTTCATTCAACTTATCTCTCATCTTTATAGAGGATGTCAAGCTTATATTAAAATAGGTACTTATAAGTATATATGCACCTCACATAACAGACAAATACTGAAAGGGACTGAGCAAGGTTGCCCTCTGTCTCCCTTACTTTTTACTCTGGTAATGGAACCATTGGCCAATTTAATAAAAACAAATGCAGATATTGTGGGTTTTAAATTAAGTCTTGATGTGATTTCTAAAATCCAGCTGTTTACAGATGACATTCTTCTTGCTACAAAGAGAAATAACGCTTCCATCTCTGCTGATTTTAAAATTATAGAAATTTTTCAGAAGAAGTCAGGTTTATTCTTTAATGATAATAAAACAAAAATAATTCATATTTACTCTAATATTAATAGCATAGATAAGACGTTTACTAAATATTTAGTGCAATTAGATGAGTTAACATATTTAGGAATAGTACCAGCTAAAAGCATTAAAGATATAGTAGATGTCAGTTATAACAAAGGCTTAGACTCTATAAAGTATCTTATAAATAAATGTAATAAGCTTTTTTCACAATGGATGAGTCTTTCTATTATTAAAATGATAATATTACCGAAAATTCTATATATTGTACAATCATTAACCTTACTGCCCTCTAAATCATATATAAAATAATTTAAATCAGTAATTTTAAAGTTCTTGTGGTTTCCAAATAAACTTAGAGTGGCTTTAGCTCATCATTTGAGAGATTAGTCTAGATGTGGAATTGGTTTGCCAGATTTGGAATTATATCCCATTTCCTCTGTGATTAAAACTATTTCTTTATTAGTAGATAAATCTTATACAGCTAAATGGAAGACATTCTTAGAAATTCTTTGTGTTAATCCCTTTAATATATTTAATTCTCACAAATTGTTAATGCTAAATAATCAATTTATCTGGTTGCTAAAGGACTATCTTACTACATATATTTTTCAAACACATATATTACATAATATGTCACTTATATTGAAGAATTTTAGAAACTTTATTTACAAAAATCCAGATTATAAAGCTTAGTATTTTTTGTTTTTTCCTATGGCTTTTACACAAGGAAATATGTATTCTTTAGACCTTGCAAAGATGATGGTATTTAAGTGAAAATTTTCATTTATTGGTTTCATTTGTTGACTAATGAAAAATTGAATTCTGTTGATTATTTAATCAATAAAAATGAATTAAATAATGATCTATGGTTGGAAATACAAGCCTGTAGACAGTGTGTGCTTAGTAAAATAGACCTAATGTCATCAAATACAAAAATGTATGTCCCTAAATTATTAAGCCTTTTGGCTTTGTTTATACAGCATAAATTACCTAATAATGGCAAACTTTCACAAATATATAAACTAATTAGAAATGAAACAAAAATTATCTGGAGAACTATTGGAACTATTTCTCCTCAGTTAATAATTATCTATCCAATGATGATGATAAGAAAATGATATTGGAATCATCCAAACTGACTGCTTCCTTACTTAAATTGAGATTTTTTTGCCTGGAAATGTATGTGCAGGTCTTTTTTGACACCTCACATGATGGGGAAAATTAATAAGAAGGACATTCTGTGCTGGAGATGTAACATAGAGACAAAGGCTGACTGGACTCATATGTTTTTTGATTGTATAATTCTTAAAACATATTGAAACATATTGGGACAACATTAACAGCTTTCTTCAGGCTTTATTTTCAGATAAGTTTGTCCTGTTCAAATCTCTAATTCTTTTCAATACACTAGTTCCTGCCTTTGTAAAAAAAAATAAATATCCATTGGTTTGGTCCATCTTAACTGTTGCCAGAAAGGTTATAGCTACAAATTGGAAGTCTAAGACTGCATCCTCTATTTTGGAATTCAAGAATATTATGATTGATGTATGCCACTTGGAATTGTAACCATTAAATTCAGATCCATCAGATTTACTTAACTGTATAACATGTAGTATAAGTTAAAAGTTTTATTAGACAAATAGTTATTAAATCTTCAAAGTCATTTTATTTATCTTAATGTTTTGTGTCATTTTTATATAGTGTACACCTCTGTAAATACTTTAGTTGTTATATGTTTCTGTTTTTTATTTTGTATTATTGTTGAATTTCTAGAATGCATTTCATGTAATTGATTATTGATATGTGAAAAATCAATAAAATTGTTTTAAAAAAATTTGAAATTTAAAGCCAATGTGTCTTTTGTGATGCTGCAGATGCTGAGTCAGTACATTATTCTTCCAGTTAGCTCTAATTTCAGAAAGATGGCCAGATATCATAGCCCATGTTGGTGTGAATGACTTGAGATGTACCTCTCAGGACTATATGAAGAGAGATATGATTGAGCTTGCTGATTATGTGTCCCAGGCAGGTATGTCCCTAGCCTTAATCCGCATTCCGCCATAACCCAGAATGATGCCACAATAGAAACAAAAAAATATTGATTTTAACAATTGGCTTAGTTTCTGGTATCATTCCAGGGGGATCCAGTACCTGACAGTCTGGGAAGGTATGATTGACAGACCACAATGCTTTGCCAGAGATGGCTTGCATCTGTCTCACCTGAGCTTAAGCCTTCTGGCAAAGGCTCTTGCTTCTCCTACAGTGTCTTTTTTAGGAAAAGTGATGAGGTTAAAACTACCAACATAAAAATTTCAGCAAAACACAAATTAAAGGTCATGCTGCTAAATGCTAGGAGTCTAAAAATGAAACTGCATTCATTGCTAGCATTCCTAACCATAGAAAATGCTGACATCTGTGCAGTCACAGAAACCTGGTTCAGTGCTGTGGAGAGCATCCCAGCCTTACCTGCTTATTCATCATATCATACATTCAGACCCCAAACTGTGGGCAGTAAAGCCAAAGGAAGTGGAGTTTCAATATACATTAAATACATAACACCTCCAGGCTGGTCAAACAATATGACACACAGGAGACACTCCAGGTGCAGTTGACTATTGCCAAGACCCCTATTCAAATCATAGATAGCTACCGGCCCCCAAATCTGACTCAAGATATTCAATCTGCCTATTTGGACCTGTTCAAATCTTTCAAGATTCAACCCTTTACCCTGCTCCTGGGTGACTTTAACTTCCCAAACATAGATTGGAAGAACTACTCATACCAGGATACAAATGCCCAGAGATTCCTTGATTTTGTGAAAGCAAATGCCTTGGAACAGCTAGTCGATACCCCCACAAGAGGTGACAATATCTTGGACATGATATTAACCAACATGAATAACCACTGTAGCATCCCTATACTATCATCCCTCCTGGTAAGATCCAACCATAAATTGCTCACTTTTGAGGTTGCCATCTCCCCCAACCCCCCTCTAGCTAGGATCAGACATAAAAACGTCTCCAAAGATGATTACAGCCTCCTTGGGAGATGGTATAAACAGCATCACAGCCCCCTCCCCCTCTTTAGGAATTGGCACCAATATCCAAAAATACACCAAAGCATTATAAGAGCATTTATATAGATGCATGGAATCAGGAATAGCCAACAGGACTAAATCATCCTCCGCAAGAAAGAGTAAACCTGTCTGGTGGACAGCTGCAATAAATAAACTCTATAACAAAAGGAAAAAAAATTGCTGTCCAAGACCAAGAAGGATCAGGTGCCCAACTGGAAGCTATCTCTCCTTAGCCTGAACAAGCAAATAAGAGCACTAGTGAAATCCCCAAAAGCAAACTTTGAGTCCAAATTGGCCACATCTACTAGAGACAATCATAAGGCCTTCTTTACATATGTCTGCAACCTCAAAGGAAGTACCCAGATCTGTTCAGAACTGGTGGTCAAGGCACTACATATGCAAATGCCATAGATATAGAAAACTTGCTGTCTGACATATTCAGCAAAACTTTACCCCTCTGTCCCCTCATCAGTAAATCAGGACATCCCCAGTACCTGCCCCCTTCCCCTTATATCTAGGGAACAGGTCATCACTGCCCTCTCAAAGGCAGAAAATACAGCCTCCATGGAACCCAATAACATCCCAGGCTGCATCCTTCGTGAACCCAGGCAGGAATGTGCAGCACCATTAGGCACCCTATTCAACCAAAGCCTAAGTATTGGCTTTGTCCCAGCTGAGTGGAGGATGGCCACTGTCATCCCTTTTCACAAAGGTGGAGTGTCCACCAATCTGGGAAGTTATAGACCCATCAGGATAACTTGCCAGCTCTGCAAGGCCATGAAACGGATTATCATGGACCTCATTAACAAGGACATTGGCAACATCCAAACACTTGATCCCACACAGTTTGGCTTCATCAAGAGGAGGTCACAGCTGCTAAATTTGGTTGACTTCTTTTAGACAGTCACCAAAGCCATGGATGAGGGGAGGACAGTGCACACCATCTACCTTGACCTGGCTAAAGCCTTTGACACTATTCTCCACTCGGGCATAATAGATAAACTCTCTCAACTAGGAACCAGTCCATATGTTATCAGATGGGTAGCAAACTGGCTCACTGCTAGAACCCACGTACTCATAATAGTGAAAGCCACCTCAAGCAGTAGGCCCGTAACTAGTGGCATATCCCAGGGTTCAGTCTTGGCTCCTCTGTTATTTGGGATATACTTTTCTGAGGTGCAGGCCAAAACCACTGGGCTATGGCTGGCCAAGTTTGCAGATGACTCCAAGCAGGGTGCTGTCATCAGTTCCCCTGGTGATGTGGACATCCTCCAAGAGGGTCTTACTCAGGCAAATGACTCGTGCAAGAAACATGGTGGCCCCAAGCTAAGTACCAAAAATGCATTATCATCCTCTTTGTGGAGAGTGATGTCCCCACAAATTATCACATTAATAACAATGTCCTAAGCACACAATCAGTTGTGAGGGATTTGGGCGCTCAGGTTGATAGCAACCTGTCTTTTGACCAGCATGTTGCTTCCATGGTATGGAAAGCCTTCTACATGGCCCATCTCATAACTAAGGGTATCTCATCCAGGGACAAGGAGGTCATAACATTCCTGTATTCTTCCCTTATAAGGCCCATCATTGAGTACAGTGCCCCTTTCAGCATGTACCTTTCAAAGCACATGCAGCAGCTGGAGAAACCACAGAGGTTCCTCACCAGGAGAATCCAGTGCCTCAAATGCCTACCATACACAGATAAGCTAAAAGCCATATTCCTCTACTTAGTTTCATACAGACTCCTCAGATCTGACCTCTGTCTGGCATACAAGGTGATCACAGACCCCACCTTGATGGGACTGTTGCATATCCACAAGTCAAGCTCCACTTGAGTAACCCACATGCGCAGCTGCAACCTGGTCTGTGACATCAACAAGACTTGTTGGCAGGACAGATTTGTGTCCCAGAGACTCTCCCATCTATGGAATAGACTCCCTCTCCACATCAAGCAGAGTACCTCTTTACCCTTTTTTAAGCACGACCTGGATAACTGGATGGAAAACAGAAAATATACCCCTGGAATTCCACCCATGTCCCTGCTGGACAGGGGCATTGAGTGCTGATTTGTCTAACCATGGGCTAACCTCTTGGCTAGGCTTATAAGGTTCTCAGAGCCAATAGCCTAGTAACCTCCTATGAACCTATGATCCTTCTTTAAACTCTGTTGAGCTTTCTCCACACATAAAATGCTTCAAAGTCATTGCAGATTGCCCTGTAAACCACCTGCATTGAGTTACAGTCACCTCCTGCATTGGTTTTAATCAGTTTCTTTAAATAAGGGGAGAAAAACATGATTCCCTACTGTATATGCTCACAAAAAACACAGTTGGCTCCACACATATTGGTGTATGTATCCAATGGTCTGAGCTACCTTCAACTCAACTCTTGATGTTTCTGTCTTTCTTTGCTAACTTACTGTTACCGACATGTAATCTCTGTAATTATCTCAGGAACAGTTTGCCAACTTCAAGTTCCCCTCTCTTCCTCTTTAGTGTGACCATATATAGATAAATCTAACTTATTATAAATAGTCTTCTGTGCCACATTTGCAAATAATTTGAGTTTATTGTTTACTCTGTAAGTTTTAACCTATTGTATTAATTATATGATACTGTACTTATATCTCTGTGGCATCTTGGATAGTACTGAATCATCTGTATTATGTTGTAACTCATCTCTTGCTATTCATATATCATCTGTATTATCTACCTCTTAGCTTGATTGTATTTTGGAGCTTTTCTCACCGGATCTCCGCTGAAAATGGACTTCTTGCCCAGTCTGACATTATCTGGTGAACAAATGAAATAAATAAATAAAATACACAATGGAAGGAGTTCCTCCAAGGATGTCCATTAGATACAAGCTTTCAGTAATTGTAACCCAGTTCTCTTTAATAATACTAATGATGCTGTAATAGTCAACAGTAAAAGTCAAATTACAACCGTCTTTACATTTGTTGTCCATAGGTTTCTTTAAAACCCTCCTATAAGGACTGTTAAGTGCTGTTGAATTTGTACTTTTTAGTTCAATTATAGGGTCCAGAATGCTTCTTAACAAATTTCTTTCATATCCCCTCAAAAAAAAGTAATTTTCAAAATAATTTAGGTTCTTAAGGAATGGTTCCATTTTCATGGTGATCCTAGCCAACCTGTAGCCCTGTGACTTAACAATTTTATATTTGTCCTGGTGGTATGGAGACTCTTATTATGTAGCATGAGGTTTACTCCAGTAGGTTTTCTTTAAAGATCTGTGTCCATTTTACCTAGGTCCAAGTCTTTAGTAATCTGCATATCTAAGAAGACTACTAATGTGAGGTTGTGGGAAGAGGTGAAATGCAGGAAGCTGGTGGTTTGATTCAGATAGTTGATAAAATCTTCTAATTTAGCACTGTCTCCTTTCCACACAATAAAGATGTCATAAATAAAGCTCACATACACTGTGATATATTGCATGTACTCTCTGTTGTTAAAAACATTATCCTCATCCCACTTGCCTAGGGTCATGCTGGTTAAGCTAGGGGGCATAAATGCCCCCATGGCTATATCAGTCTTTTGTTTATAGCTGTTGTTGTTGTTGTTGTGTCTTTCAGCTTTTCCCGGTTAGGGGTCGCCACAGTAAAACTCCGGTCCACTAGTGATTGGCAGTAGATTTTTACATGCCGAGTTGCCAGCTCTGATGCACAACCTTCAATGAAGGTACCCCCATTCACGCATGTCTCCACACAGAAGACGCTCTAGCTGAGAATCGAATGGGACAGCTAGTAATTTCCATTAAACGTAAAATATATATATATATATATATATATATATATATATATATATATATATATATATATAGCTAAGCACCATATCTAAAAGTTTACCTGTTCTTTTATGTTGTGCTGGTGTGCCATTGTTGCTTTTCCTGCACAAATCAGTCATCGTTTCAATACAATAATTATGTGGAAGTACAGTTTATAATGATTCAACATCTATTCTTAATAAAATAATCAGTATCAATTGTAACATTTTTTTTCATTTTCCTTAAAAAAATCATTAGACCCTTTTATGTGTGAAATGTTATTCTCAGCCAGATGTTGTAACAAAAAAATCCAGGTAGATGGCAGCAGCTTTGGTCAGTGACCCCCTGCTTGCAACCGCTGGCCTTTAAGGAGGGTTTTCGAGTTTAA